>NC_070640.1:510000-521935 GCF_947347685.1 Pleuronectes platessa | reverse complement strand
CTCCCAGGGGCCTCCAGGGGGGCCCCCACCTCACCAATTCTCCTATAGTTACTTATAGCGCTATGCTAACTCTTAGCTTTAGAAGAAGCACTGGGAAGTTTTCATGCTAACGATTGCAGCAGTTTAATTCTCTGTGTTTTTACAAGATTGAGGTTAACGATGAAACTCGTCCACCACAGGTACCTGGGGATCTGTCACCCCATGAGGACCATCACTCTGGAGAGCAAGCGGGTGGTGAAGGGAACCTGTGCCATGGTGTGGGTGGTGGTTTTCATCCTCACCTGCCCCATCTTCAGGTTTGCCCAGACTGGATACATCAGGCGAGGAGGCGGCGCAGGCCCTGGTCCTGGAGGATCATGGGAGGGCGGGGAACGGGACTGGGGATCAGGACGATGAGGGGTACGTGAACTGCTGGGACGACGCCATTGACAAGGAATTTGCTGACTACGTCCCCTATGGAATGGTCCTTCACCTGTTAGGCTTCTTTGTGCCCTTCGTCATCATCGCCTGGTGCTACTCTCAGGTGGTCAGGACCATATTTCAGACCCTGCGATCTCCTCCCAGCTCCACGGAGGGCGGCGAGGACTGTCATGGTGGAGATGGGGCAACAGAGGGAGGTCGAGAGCGGGAAAGAACCTCAGTCTCCATCTCCGGCTCCCAGTACTCCCACTACATTCGGCGGCGGCGGAAATCCATCAAAACCATTGTAACCATTACGTTGCTGTTTGCTCTCTGCTTCCTGCCGTTCCATGTGACCCGCACGCTCTTCCTGCTTCTGCGGCGGGGGCATCTCGGCGGCTGCTACGCTATGAAGACCATCTCCATCTGCTACAAGGTCACCCGGCCGCTCGCCTCCTGCAACGC
Organism: Pleuronectes platessa; assembly: GCF_947347685.1. Lineage (NCBI taxonomy): Eukaryota > Metazoa > Chordata > Actinopteri > Pleuronectiformes > Pleuronectidae > Pleuronectes > Pleuronectes platessa. The sequence goes on along the minus strand of NC_070640.1, from coordinate 521,071 downwards.
CTGGCTCAATGCTCTCCTCTACTTCCTGACAGGGGATAAGGACGCCCCCTGCTGCTGGCCGGCAGAACACACCGTTCGCAGAGACCGCCAGAACGGCTCCCTCTGGTGGCCGCTGAAGATACTAAAAAAGGAGGGGGCAGGAGATAATGACCAGGAGGCAGCAGAGCGGGTGGAGAGGGAGGTGCACACCGAAAACGAGTCCAAGTCTTCAAGGGTCGTCTTCTAGGGACGTTGAGAGACGCTGGAGGACGTTTAAAACTGTTTGAAACTGTTTGATCTTCAAAGGAAAACGTTGCTGAGTGAATAAATAAAAACACGGTTCTTTAAATGAACTGACCTCAAATTACTAATCACATGACTCACATAAAGATTAGTGTTATCGTGACTTTTATATCTTGGCTTCCTTTCCTCAGAATCGTACCTTTCCTCATGTTTACACTTTTTGCTCTTTCATTAAAACCCAGACCTGTCACAACGAGCTGGTTCTAGTGGTTTGGGCTGTTCACGTGAATCCAGGCTTCACTGATCCTCGGCTGCTGCTGAAGCTCAACTCCTTCAAAACAAATTAAGAAACTCTTTGTTTCCAGGGACAGAAAAAGTGGATCTGTTTAATTTGTGACTTTAGTCAAAATGTCTGTAGCCATTTATTCATTATTAAACTGAAAGTTTACAGGTTAGAACCAGATTGATTCACTAATTGATTTACTCACTTATCCTTGAGGCCAGAGTTTCCATAATTGTCTCTTTAACAAATAAACTAAATAATAATTCACAAGAACTGATTGTTACTCTGGAGGCTTAGGGGAGAATTACACCATCGTATATTCAACCTTCGACCCTGAGATGATGAGGAGCCAGTTGCTCAGTTTGTTGTTTTATTGTCTCAGTAGTTAAAGTTAAAAATGTTTATGGAACCCTGTTATAGTTATGTGATTCTTAAAAACAAGGTGAAGCTGGCATCTGAACGTAGTAAAGCGGCGGCCATGTTTCTCTCTGCATGACGGAGGCTGCTGCTTCTGACCTCAGGTCAGTCTGTGATGTCACAGCTCCGTGTCCTCGGCCTGGTTCATGGTCTCTTATGATTTATCAGCTCCAGGGACATTGGACGAGACACATGCTTCTCTGCAGATCCGACTTTATCTATTTCAGTAAATATCAACAAAGGCTTTACACAAGATTTCAAATGATTTGTCTTTATTTATTTGACTTGTTTCTTTAATTTAACAGTTTGTTATGCACTTGACTTTATTAAAAATATTTCACAATGACACAGTATATAAAGTTGTTTGAGTGTTTCTTTGGCACCACGTTCCTATTAGGCTCCACCTATAAAGGTTTATAGGCTGTATTCAATAGATTTATTAATAGTAATGATTTCATGATCCGTTTAATAACAACTTCAACAGACACTCTATTCATGAGCTGCAGAACATTTAGACAAAACTGATCATTAATCATCTAAATATTGATTCTGTTTCTGCTGGTGTTGGTTCATGGTCTAGAACCGTTTGAATATAAAATCAGCAGCTATGTGAGAATCTGCTCAGGCAACAAGGTGCTTAAAGTAAAATGCTAACATGCTAATAATGCTAGTAGCTAAGTATGTAGAACATGTATGATGTTCATCATGTTAGCATGTTAATGAGCAGAAAGCCGCTGAGGCTCATGGGAGAGCAACCTCTTGCTCATGTACAGTTCAAGATGGCGCCGCTCAGTTCTGCAACTGGACAAAAGACGGAATCAGACAACGGAGCTGAAACGAGCGTCGCTCGTAAAACTCTGTTTGACTTTCAGTTTCCTAACGTTCCTCAGCTTCAGCGGTTCTTCTCTAATGAAATCGATCTGTTGGAGGATTTGGGAGTTTCTACTCCGCTGGGTGAACCTCCCACCGGGTGTCGCTGACGAGCCGGTAGTTCAGCCTCCGGTAGTTTTCAGGGTGAATCTGCCGCTGGCGCCACACCTCCTCGTACAGGCTGCGTACGACCGGAGGCAGAGGTGGGAACCCGGCGGCCTGAGCCAGTCCCTGGCAGTACTCCCACTGGTCCTGTTCCAGGACCAGCAGGTGGCGCTGCTCGACTCCACGCTCCACCTTTTCCTGCAGCTCCTGTAGGACCTCGTCCTCCATCTCAGCCCGAGACGGTAAAGGGACCGAGCCGTCCAACACGGCCAGAGAGAACTGGACCTGCGGAGAGAAAAGAACAAAGCTCCGTCTCATCAGTCTGTGAATTTCATTTCATCTCATTATGGACGAAACCTGTGGAACAACCTGTTCACTGATATCCACCATTCCTGTCAATCCCTTAGTGACTAATAAAGACCCGTTAGAACCCTGCAGCTTCTACAAACTGGAACCTTCTGTTGTCCTTGATGCTTTGACACAGAAACACCAGTTCACCTGATGCAGAAGATCTGGCCCCCGATTGGTTCTGACCTCCGAGTTAGGATGAGCTATCGACGCTCCAGCTCACCTGACAGTTGAAATTGGGGAAGGGGCAGATGATCTTGCAGATGCCGATGAAGAAGAGCGAGGGGAAGGCAGGAGGCATCAGGTAGCGATACAGGGGCGACACCATGTGGTCCTGGATTTTCAGACCCAGCTGATCCGCATCCAGGAACGGATACTTGAAGTTGTAGCCGGTGCAGAACATCAGGACGTCAGCGCGGCCCAGAGAACCGTCCTGTAAGAGTCCGGCTCTTTACTGAACCTCTCAATCAACAATGATTCAATATGACAATATGATTTCAATGTGTAAGATGTTTCCATGTTGAATCAAAAGATAAACAAACCAATTACATTATTTTGGATTAAAGTTTTGGTCACTGTCAGAATCAGTGCCGATCAGAGCTCAGACAGTTTGGTCACCTGGAATCGAACGCTGCCGTCCTCCTCGATCGCCACCAGCGGACTGGACTGTCCAATCCCGGGAGGAAGTGGGAACGTGAGACGAGGACGACCATGACTCAGAATCACCTGGAGACACAGATGGACATCAGACATGTGACACAACGTCCTCAGACCTGAACATATATAAAAGTGTAAATCCAGGAGCAGTGAACAGAAGAGGATCCTCCACTGATTCACTGAGTGTGTGGGGGGGGGGCTTCTAATGGACTTGTTACCTGAGCACCAGCCTTTGCCAGTTCAATGGAGATGTCCAGCCCTGAAGCTTTGGCTCCCAGAACCAGGACGGTCCGACCCGAGAAGGGCTCGGCGAACCGGTACGAGTGGCTGTGGAGCACGGCTCCTACCGACAGAGGCTGGGATTAGCTTAGCTTAGCATCATTTACAGGAGAGGCTAAACGACCCAATAAAACAAACAGGATACAGGAACGCACACGAGACAGGACCTTTTTAACATCTGAATAAATTAATAGTAATCATTTTATATAAATAAAAGTGACAAATCTTAATTCAGAATATTTAATTCTCTTTGTAAACAACATTTTCAAGTAGATGATTGTTTTTATTGCAGATTAAAATATCTAATTTATTAATTCCTATGTCTATCGCACAATCTGCAAGATGGAATAAAACGAAGTGACAAACACGGACTGAACCTTTAAAGTTGTGAATCCCAGGGACGCTCGGGACGTGTGGGTCGGAGTAGTGTCTAACAGCACAAACACAAACAGCAGCACGTGAACAAACACAACAAGTGTCCACAGGAGGTGATGACTTGAACAACACATTACCAGTGGAGTCTCACCCCGAGCAGACGAAGACAGAGTCGAAGGTCTCGGTCTTCTGACGACCCCGCGCGTCACATGATGTCACTTCCCATGACGTGGCCCCGCCCCCCGGCGTCTTCAGCGCAGGCTTCACGTTCTCCACCTCCGTGTTGAACTGTCGGAGTCACAGAGAAGAATCAACACAAACGTCTTCACAACCTCACGATGTTCTGCTCACACATCACGAGCAGCTGGACCTGAAACATCCAGATTCTGCTTCACAACCAACGTTTGATTGTCGATTATTAACGATTATTTTCATTAGTGACACATCTGCAGATTATTTTAAACATAATTCTACTTTTTACAAGCTTCAAGAAAACATCTACAATAGAAAAATCTTTAGTTTATAATCAGATCAAAAACAAAGAAGCATCAGATCCCATCAAATAGTTGCCGATTAGTCTCCTGATGAAGAAATAAAGATTTGATGGAAGCTCCAGCTTCAACTCTTCTTCTTCAGAATTTATCCACAAACAACAAACACCAGTTGTCTTCTCTCACTGATCTTCTAGAGATGATGAAGCTGCGTCTCAGTGGAGATCGACCTCACCCGGATGTGAGGCCAGATGCTGTGGCTGTGGCAGTAGCTCTCCAGGTACTTCTGAACCTCCTGATGAGGCAGGAAGCTGCTCAGCTGCCGCTCGAAGGGGAAGTCAGGGAACATCATCACCTCCTTGGGAAGGTTGGTCCTGTGAGGAGAAGACCAGGTGACACCAGCTCTTCTTGGATTGGTTGAGTGGTTCACACCTGACAACGTACCGGAGGTCTCGGTACATGCTGCTGTGAGCCGCCCCCCCGCTGGCGTCCGGACGCTCCTCATAACGCCAGGTGCCACCGATGTGGCCGCTGAGCTCGAACACCACCGGGGGGGCGAAGCTGTTTGGACGGGACAGGATGTGTCTGGCTGCACAGAGTCCGGCCGCCCCCCCCACCGACCACCGCCACCCGCTGCATCATCCTCGACCTGAGGCTGAGTCAGCAGGGATTTAAACTACAGACCATGACTGAAAAGGGTACAGCCCCCCTGGCATGTGATTGGCCATCCTCAGTACCCCACCCCCCAGAGCTTGTTACTATGACAACATCTCCATGAATGTTTACGTGTCTTGTTAAGTAAATAAAACGACAAGAGACACAAAACAACACTTAAGTCCTGAGCTAACAGCTAACTGTGCACTGAGCTAACAGCTAACTGTGCACTGAGCTAACAGCTAACTGTGCTCTGAGCTAACAGCTAGCTGTGCACTGAGCTAACAGCTAACTGTGCACTGAGCTAACTGTGCACTGAGCTAACTGTGCACTGAGCTAACAGCTAACAGCTAACTGTGCACTGAGCTAACAGCTAACTGTGCACTGAGCTAACTGTGCTCTGAGCTAACAGCTAACTGTGCACTGAGCTAACAGCTAACTGTGCTCTGAGCTAACAGCTAGCTGTGCACTGAGCTAACAGCTAACTGTGCACTGAGCTAACTGTGCACTGAGCTAACAGCTAACTGTGCACTGAGCTAACAGCTAACTGTGCACTGAGCTAACTGTGCTCTGAGCTAACAGCTAACTGTGCACTGAGCTAACAGCTAACTGTGCTCTGAGCTAACAGCTAACTGTGCACTGAGCTAACTGTGCACTGAGCTAACAGCTAACTGTGCTCTGAGCTAACAGCTAGCTGTGCACTGAGCTAACTGTGCACTGAGCTAACAGCTAACTGTGCTCTGAGCTAACAGCTAGCTGTGCACTGAGCTAACTGTGCACTGAGCTAACAGCTAACTGTGCTCTGAGCTAACAGCTAACTGTGCACTGAGCTAACTGTGCACTGAGCTAACAGCTAACTGTGCACTGAGCTAACAGCTAACTGTGCTCTGAGCTAACAGCTAGCAGTGCTCTGAGCTAACAGCTAACTGTGCTCTGATAATAAGAATAAAGAATATTTCTCTCACATCATTTATGAGATTCAAATTTTCTGCATCAAATCTTCTCATGTAGCTCCTCCCCTCGTCTCTTTCTGCTTCCTGTCTGTGCACAGACGTCATTAAGACATCACACAGAAGCCCCCCCCCCCCCCATACCTAAACCTGATCTCATTACTTTTATTACAATTAGTAGTTGAGTATTTTATCTTTATGCCACTTTAGACTTTTATATTTACATTTATTTCTAGACAGTTGTTTATGTTTTAAAAATAGTTCATTTAAACAACATCGGCAAACAGCTGATTGAACATGAATAACATGAGCTCATGACACACAACAGAACTTTGAGCAGAGTACTTATATCTGGTTTGATTAGTACCTCATGTATCTTGAGTATCTGCTCCACAGGCGTAACAACGTGACATCACGTGGGTTAGTTAGTGAGTTAGTTGGACTTTAACCTGCTGAGTTTAAACTCTTTCATTTGTATTTAAACTCGACCTCAGTTCAGTTTAAAATCTTTGTCTCTGACAGATAAACTGAAATATATCATTTTTATCTATATCTATATTTTCTTTAATGAGATGAGCGTGAACTCTCAAACTGCGCAAGCGCACAGATTACAAACTTTGACCTAGTTAGTCGCTTGTTACTTCTGTGAACTAAACTTTAATATGAATAACCAACTATCACAAAAGCATCGTTACCGCAGAGTCCGTCACTTCCTCCGCTCCGTGTTCCCCGGGTCTGTCGCCGGGAGGACATTTTGTAATGGGGGAAGGTTTATGCTGTAACACCGTCCCCCACTCACACTAGTGGCGGGCAACGTTCAATCCACACAACTTCCGTCACTGGTCCTTCAGAATAAAAGCATTCTCACTTCCCCGTTAATATGAGTAGCAGATGAATGAGTCAGAGTTTGACTCCCACATGGAAGCTGTGGTCACAGAGACCAACACAGAGAACAAACCTGGAGCCACTTTGACCTGAAGCGTCTCTGAGGGACGACAGCAGGAAGCTGCTTCTGGTTCGATGCCTCAGAAGCTTCAGGATCTTCAGCTCCACAACGAGCCTGAACACCACGGTGCTCACGACTGATCAACCATCCAGAGTCAGGAAGGTTTCTGTTGTCGGTCCCTGACGTGGATCCAAAACGTTTTAATGTCGAGTATGAACTCAAGAGAAAAATCACAGAGATCCAATCAACAGAGAAAATGTGCTTCAAATAAAAAAATCCTTTATTATGGAAATTGATCGTGTTTTGTGTTTCCTGTCATTATTTCAGCAGCCGGTCATTGTGTGTGTGTGTGTGTGTGTGTGTGTGTGTGTGTGTGTGTGTCTCTCAGCTGATCAGCGTCTGTAAAACGTCTCAGTTCAACTCCACAGGCTCAGAAGCATTTATATCAAAAACATAAAGAAAAGTCTGATATGTTGACGTCAGACGTTCTCTAACATCAGGACCAGCTGAGCTTCAACTCCTCCTCCGTCACTTGGCGGCGGCGTTCCCGTGCGGCGGCTGCTGCGCCTGCTGCTGCTGCTCGGCGAGCGCCTGCTGCAGCCGGGTGCGTTTCCTGGAGTAGTGCTGCCAGTGCAGCAGCTGCTGCTCGTCGATGAACTTGGCGCATTGAGCGTTGACCAGCTCCTTCCTGAAGTGCTCGTACTGCAGCAGCTCCAACATGTGCAGGCAGTGAGGATACCTGAGGACCAGAGGAACCACGTTACCCCCTGAGGAAACAGGAAGTCTCCTCCTCGGCCTTAAACCTGAACCATCTGAACTCACTGGTTCAGATGGTTCCAGAAGCACTGATTACGTTGCCATGGAAACAGCAGACATTTGTTGTTCTTCAGCTGCAAACTTCATAAATCTGATTCCCTGTGTGAACATCATCTGTGTGGAGGAAAACTCTAAAGCTCCATCTCTCATCATTTGATATGTGATCACAACACAACAGAACTCAACACACAGAGCAAAGAGCTGAGACTTTATCTTCTCATGAGACTACAACTTGAAATTATGGAGGATGATGTCAATAAGTTTAATAATAATAATAATAAATATTGTTAATAACAATGTTCCCTTCGATACATTCATGTGTAGTAAAGACTTGATACAGCGGTCCTGGTCCTACTTGAGGAACTTGGCGTACTCGGGCTCCTTCCAGTAGAGCAGGTACTTCAGGTAGTTGATGAACGGTCTCTCTCTCAGGAAACCTCTCTGAGCCAAAACTGAAACAAACAAAGTCACATGTCAAATACACAAACTCATCGAAAACGGTAAAGGTTGTGTTGTTGTGTTCAGTTCCATCAGCATCTGTGTGTGTCCTGGGAGAGGATCCTCACTAAGTTTCTGTTTGACTCGTGTTGAGTTAAGAACAGGAAGTTGAATATGAGACAAAATGACTCGAGGGGTCGTGGGTCAAATTCTGAGAAGAAGTTTAGGTTCACTCACAGTTCAGGTAGTTTGGATTCGCCAAACACTGAATGAACTCCAGCTCCGACTGGAAACGAGTCCTGGCCTGTTCCTCTGCACACACAAACAGACACACACAGACAGACACACACAGACAGACACACACAGACAGACACACAAACAGACACACACAGACAGACACACACAGACAGACACACAAACAGACACACACAAACAGACACACACAGAAAGACAGACAGACTCAGACACAGACAGACATACACACAGACATACACAAACAGACACACAAACAGACACACAAACAGACACACACACAGACAGACACACACAGACAGACAGACACAGACAGACATACACACAGACATACACAAACAGACACACACACAGACAGACATACACACAGACACACACAGACAGACAGACATACACACAGACAGACACACACACAGACAGACATACACACAGACATACACACAGACATACACAAACAGACACACACACAGACAGACAGACACAGACAGACATACACACAGACACACACAGACAGACAGACATACACACAGACAGACACACACACAAACAGACACACACAGACAGACATACACACAGACAGACACAAACATTCACACACAGACAGACACAGACACACACACACAGACATACACACAGACAGACACAAACATTCACACACAGACAGACACAGACACACACACACAGACATACACACAGACAGACACAAACATTCACACACAGACAGACACAGACACAAACACAGACACAGACACAGACACACACACACAGACACACACACACACACACACAGACAGACAGACAGACACAGACACAAACACAGACACACACACACAGACACACACACACACACACACACACACACACAGACAGACAGACAGACAGACAGACAGACACACAGACACAGACATCATTTTAAATATTGATATAACAAATTCCACGGTTTCATGTGAGTAACACGTTTTCCTGAAAGGTAAAACGTTTCTCTTCGTTATGGGAACAGGGGAGAGACTCCGCCCCTTGTGACGTTGTAACCGTCTGTAGAACAGCGACTGTGCTGAACAGTTCACATGTTCACAGATCAGCAGTGTGGACCGAGTCACAGGTTCACTGACCCTGGACCGGTTCCTGCTTTCTGCTAACAGGCTAACAGGCTAACATGCTAACAGGCTAACAGGCTAATGTCAGCGAGGGGAAGTAACGGATACAAACCTGTCTCCATGACGACGGCTCCGCACCGGAACTGGAGCTCAACTTCTGACGGTTTCGATCTGTTTCCTGTTTTAAATTAAAACACGAAGAAAACGCGTCGTTGATGTTTTTTGTTTACAGACGTTTGACTCCGGCCGCCATCTTTGTTTCTTCTTCTTCTGACACATCAGCTTAGAGGCACAATACCGCCCACTGCTGGACGGAGAGTGTCGAGCCGATTCGGGCTTAATGCAAGTTCGTGCAGGAATAGAAAATATAAAAAAAGGCTAATACAAAATAAATAAAAAAATGCTATAAGCGGGAGGGATTATGCAAAATGTAGTTATTGTTATCGTAAATAATATTTTAAAGTAAAATCGATGGAATAACTATTTGATAAAAGTTTGTCAGTTCAGGACGAACAAATGCTTCCTGCCTAGAAGTGTTTTTTTAGTAGTACTTAAAATCAGAACATTGCAAGATAAAAAGTCTCATTACTTCACATTGAAGAGTCACGTTTATTTAAACCAAACAGAACTGTTAGAAAACAGACAATACAAAATAAGTAAATGTACAGTACATGTTACTTCATAAAACTCCTGTTTGAATAGAAAACAATAGAAAACATACAATATGTATTTATCTAATGACTGATGAATTCATTCCAATTCACAGGGATCACAGCTGGAGTCCGTTTGTTCACAGACACAGAAAAACTTCAGCAGCAAATAAAGAATAAACAAACAACTTTAACTACAGTTGCTACAGCTCTTAGTTTTTTATAGGTCTTCATATTTGAGGTTAATTGTTCACAGAGAAAAATATATTTAAGTTATTTAAATGTATTCCCTATGCTGAAGACCTGACCAAACCCTAACCCTAAAATTCATTTAAACTAAGATATAAAATTATATTTAATCATTAATAAGATTCAATCTTTCTTATCTGCTTTTTACTTATAATATGTTATTACATATACAATGAAATCTATAACATTTTCAAATTTCCATTTTATTTTGGATGAATGTTTTATTTAATTTTTGGCTTCAGCAGAGACATTGTAAACAAGACGAGCTGGAAACAGTCGCAGCAGATTGTGGGTTTCATGCTTTTACTGTGAAACATCTGCAGGAAGTGTTGATTCTATGAATTTGGCTCAAAACAAATTAAAGTAACAAATGAAATATGACTTAATGTTAATGTTTATATAAATAAATCCATTTAAAACTGAGTTCATTTTTACAGAAATGTTTCTCAAAGATGTTTCAAGTTTGAAACTTTCCATTGGTTCAAAGGAAATCGTCCCACCACTTCCTGTGCGTGTTTAAGCATTAGCATCAAACGAGACAGACTTTAAATTAAGATGTCTCCACTCCAGGAATATACCCAAATATCTTGGATATGAACACTGCCATCTTGTGGTGATGACATCATTTATAGTCAGAGTTCGGATTCTTTGGTTTGCTAACTTGAATAGGGTTCATGACCTATACTGCAGCCAGCCACCAGGGGGCAATCCAGATGCTGTGGGAGCTGTGATGTCGTCCATCTTTGTTTACAGGCACTGAGTGGAAATCTAACTTTATACTAGAGATATTCCACCTCTAAATTTGTATTAGACCTTTGTTACTGTTGCGTTAATACTGGGTTTCAGTTAAGAATCTAGGATGTGTGTTTTCGAGCCGTGCTGTTGACCAGCGTTGAGGAGCAGACGCTGCCTCCGGTGGCTGAGACGCAGCGTCACAAGCTGGAGGAGGAGCCAGCGTCCTACGAGCAGCGG
>NC_070640.1:477500-505000 GCF_947347685.1 Pleuronectes platessa | reverse complement strand
ACACAGAGACGCAACATCCACAAAAAATATGATTTAATGTTTTTTTTATCAAACAGCATGTAATTAAATGATGTTAATACTGTCACCGTTATTCTTCACAAATATCTTCTCATCCTATTAAAACTTATTTGTTCTCTATAATCATAATTTTTATCTTTTTACAAAAAACTTTTTTTTAATCAATGTATTTTCTAGAAATACACTCCTGATCAAAATCTTAAGACCAGTTAAAAAATTGCATGAATTTGCATTTTGCACTGTTGGATCTTAGGAAGGTTCTAAGTAGAGCTTCAAAATGCAAAAAGAAGAAATGGGAACAAGAGAACAAAAGTTGTGAGCAGGCAATTTATTGAAAACAACAATTTAACTGAAGTAGGCTGTTCATCAGCTGATCAAAAGTTTAAGACCACAGCCTTTAAAAGCCAAAATCTGTGCAGAAATGTGGATTCCATGTCATTTCCTGTCCAGTAATCACACTGTGAAGATCTCTTGATGGCAAAGGCAAAACAGCTCCTGTCTTTGAAGGTGGTAGGATTGTTGAACTGCACAAACAAGGCCTCTCACAACGTGCCATCGCTGCTGAGGCTGGACGCAGTAAGACAGTCATTTTGCATTTCTTAAAAGATCCTCAGGGTTATGGAACAAAAAAATCAAGTGGTAGACCCAAAACAATCTCACCGGCGCTGAGCCGGAGGATCTGAATGGCTGTCCGTCAAGACACGGGACGATCCTCGTCCCACATTAAGGCCATTACTGGTTCTGACTGCAGCCCAGTAACCATCAGACGGCATCTGAGAAGGAAGAGCTTCAAAAACAAGAAACCTCTTCAAAGGCCACGTCTCCTTTAGACTTTGCAAGGGAGAAGCAAACATGGGACATTCAAAGGTGGAAGAAAGTTTTATTCACTGACGAGAACAAATGTAACCTTGATGGTCCTGATGGCTTCCAACGTCACTGGCATGACAAGGAGAAGCCCCCTCCACTGTGCCTACGCGGCACAGTGGAGGGGGCGCCATCATGATCGGGGGTGCTTCTTCCTTCAATGGAACAATGGAGCTCCAGGTGGTGCAGGGTGTCAAACAGCAGCTGGCTATGTGGAGATGTTGCAGCGGGCCTCCCTCCTGACTGAGGGCCCTGGTCTGTGTGGTAACGACTGGGTTCTTCAGCAGGACGACGCTCCAATTCACAAGGCCCGTCTGACCAAGACTTTTTTCCAGGAGAATAACATCTCTCTTTTGGACCATCCTGCGTGTTCCCCTGATCTTAATCCAATGGAGAACATTTGGGGATGGATGGCAAGGGAAGTTTACAGAAATGGACTTCAGTTCCAGACAGTGGATGCCCTTCGTGAAGCCTCTTCACCACGGTGCAACATTCGCACTAGACTTTTGGAAACACTTGCACCAAGCATGCCAAAAGGAATTTTTGAAGTGATCAACAATAATGGTGGAGCTACTCATCACTGAGTCAGTTTTTGACACTTTAATTTCTGTTTTAGGAGGTTTTTTAAATTTTTTTAGCTGTGGTCTTAAACTTTTGATCAGCTGATGAACAGCCTACTTCAGTTAAATTGTTGTTTTCAATAAATTGCCTGCTCACAACTTTTGGTCTCTTGTTCCCATTTCATCTTTTTGCATTTTGAAACTCTACTTAGAACCTTCCTAAGATTCAACAGTGCAAAATGCAAATTCATGAAATTTTTTAACTGGTCTTAAGATTTTGATCAGGAGTGTATCACAATATTAATCGGGAAATATACATTTTCTTCCACAAAATACAATTTTCTTAAAACATTTCCACCCTTTTAGAGAAGTTACTCTTCACAGCCTGTGACTCACCTGACGGAGGTTTGTCTTGTGATTGGACGTCGTCTGTTTCACCCTGGGACGTCATCTCGTGGTCGGCGGCCATGTTTTTTGGGTCACTGATGGTTTCCTCCGGATGTGGAACCACAGTCGTTCTCTGGATCTTGGAGGAAGGTTCTGGGTCGACGTGTCCGTGGAGCTGGTCCAGGACTGCCTGGACGATGGGCACCATCATGGCGGTGGTGGCCGTGTTACTGATCCACATGGACAGGAAGGCCGTCACTCCCATGAAGCCCAGCATCAACCTGCGAGACGGACAGAGACGAGACTGTGGAATCAACCAGAGGCAGCCATTACTATCGCACAATGCTAACGGGTTAATGTGCTAAATTAAAATCAAAGTCGAGCTGACGGGATGTTACACAGATTGTAAATAAAGATGACATGACATCTCCTCCACTGTGAAGACAAATCATCTCTATCTCCCCCTGGTGTCGGGCTGTAGTATAGATCCTAAACCTCCTCCATGTTAGCAGTTGGGACATGGACCGAACTAAAAAATCAAAGTGGACGTTAAATAAATGTTTGTCAAAGATTTCAGAGATATTTAGTGATATAAAAACAGGCTTAGACATACTGACTCAGGATAGGTCGAATGGGTATTAGGGCGGGACCTTGATACCACGGCTCCACCCCATCACTACTGCACAGACTCTGACTGCAACTTACGTCATCAGGACAAGATGGCAGCTTCTGGCTTCATTCTTATACAACAGTAGGACGTGAAGATGCGTCGTCCATCTTTGTTTACAGTCTCTGACCTGAATCTATTTAATCTCTTTTCTCGAGTGATGTTCAGTAACTTAAAACATCTGTGTTTATTCTGAAAGGTCGGCTGGGTGTCATGTGACTCACAGAGCGGGTCGCACTCCGACCAGCAGCAGAGCTCTGAGCGCGATGCGTCTGTGGAGGTTCCACTGCTCCACGGCCACGGCCATCATCAGCCCCCCCACAAACAGCATGTTGGTGTCCTTCAGGTACTGCATGCACACCTGCACCACAAACACACACACACACAAACACACACACACATACACACACACACACTCAGTCTCTATCAGTGTGAGATCTAAACTGATAAAGTTACATCAGAACTAAAGAAAAAAACTAAGTTAACTAATGAACAAGAACATCAGTAATTGTGTGTGTGTGTGTGCGTGTGTGTGAGTTTGTGAGTCTGTGTGTGTGTGTGTGTGTGTGTGTGTGAGTCTCTGTGTGTGTTTGTGACTCTGTACGTCTTTGGACTCCATGATGCCGAGGACGGGGAAGAGGATGGTCGGCAGCAGCGCCGTCACAGCCAGTGGCAAAACCTCAGTGCACCAGTACACCGCCATGAGGGCGATGACATAAGCACAGGCAGCTTCCTGCACACACACACACACACATGCACACACACACACACACACAAAATATTAATCATGAAACTGTAAAAACAAAAGAACAGAACACGTGTGGCTTAATTTGATCCTCTACATGTGACACCTGTAGGACGTCTCGATCACACACACACAAACACACACACACAGACCCACACACATACACACACACACAAACACAAATACATGCTTTGATGATGAAGTGTGGGTTTCTGGGAAACCTTCACTGTTTTACTTTGATTCTTAATGAATCATTTACCAGCTTGAACAGAAACAGGATTTATTCATTTTTTCACTCACGTTAGTTTGATGAACACATTTAAAATAAACCTTCTATATTTCAATAGATGGTTCTAAGATTATGATTAATTCAGATTTACAGAAGCAGCTGTTTCAGAAAACAACATCATCACTAAATGGAAAATAATCCTAAATATCACTGTGTGAATATGTTCATGAGGATTTGTTAAAAAGTGTAAAATGAATCTGTCCACGTGAAACAGACCTGAACAGATCAAAGTCAAAGTGAATCTTCAAACTGTTCAGACTCAGCTGTCAATCAGTGACAGGAAGTGTGAAAGTGACCTGTGGAATTATTCACTGCTCTGAAACCAGTCAATGACGTCCTCACACACAAACACACACACAGACACACACAGACACACACACACACACACACACACAGAGACAGACACACACACACACACACACACACACACACACACACACACACAGAGACAGACACACACAGAGACAGACACACAGAGACAGACACACACACACACACACACACACACACACACACACACACAAACAAACACACACACACACACTCAGACGCTCACACACACACAGACAGACCCACAAACAGACACAGACACACAAACACAAACACACACAGACAGACACACAAACACAAACAAACACAGACAGACACACACAAAAACATGAAAACACACGAAAACACGAAAAAATGAAACCTGGTTGAACTGGTTGAACTGGTTGTATGAAGGAGTCTCACCCTGGTGCTGATGGCGAGCGGCAGCAGGATGAACGGGCTGCAGACGAGGATGAAGACGTCCTTCAACCTCCAGACCTGCTGCAACATCTTCACCCTCAGAGGAAGAACGGCCATGAGTGAAGAAGAAGAAGATCAGAGAAGAACGGTGAAGGTGAAAGCTTCTCTCTGTCTGCTGCTCTCTGTCTGTCCAACAGGTCGACAAGACATGTAAGTGTGAGTGACACACACACTGTCTCGCACACACAGTCTCACACACACACTCACACTCACACACTCACACACTCACTTACACACTCACACACACACACACATGCACTCATACACACACACACAGTCACTCACACGCACACACACTCATACACACGCACACAGACTCATACACACTCACATACACGCACACACACACTCACACACGCACACACACTCATACACACTCACACACTCACTCACACGTACACACACACTCACACGCACGCACACACTCCGGAAAGGATGGAGTTAGCAGACCAATGACAGCCTTGCGGGCTGTGTGAGGCTTACGGAGCTTTGTCTATATGTGGTACACCCCAAAATATTTAATTACTTTAATAGTAATTTTAAATTTATTTAATTACTTTAATAGTAATTTTTATTTAAGGTTATTCTTAATAATATAATTATTCTATTTTTGAATGACCGCATTATTAATGACCGCAGCATCCAGGCGGAACATTTGGCACGGCAGCAGTTGCACCCCGTGCTGTGTCTTTGGGGGTAACATCCGCCCACAGGCCAGATGCTGTCTGGATAAAGAAAAGGATGCATCGTGTCATTTTTGCTGTGAATTCTTCCTGTTGTCTACAGGTCAGTAGTGAGTGAGAGTCACCGACGTTACCTCTTAAAGCTTCCCATGATCACCACGGGTGTCATTGAGTTATGTTCATGTTGTTTTGATTATTTATTTAGATTTGTAAAAACGGAGAAACTCCGCTGGGCAGTGAGGCGGCAGACACTCGCGCCACTAGGTGGGCGGGGCTACACTCGCCTGTAAGGTGTTTATTTTTACCTGCGTGTCGTCTTGCAGGCGGGTGATGATCAATATATTGTATACTTTACATATTGTATAGATCAGCTCCGATAAACACAGAATGTTATTAGTTCTATATTGTTAATGTTTGTACTGTAAATTGTGTTATATTTTAATAAGATGCTGTCTGGACAAAGAAAAGGATGCATCGTGTCGTTTTTGCTACTGCATTCTTCCTGTTGTCTACAGATTTAACTTTGCTGCTGTGGTCCCAATCTTGGGACCCGTAACAAATTATGGGGGCTCGTCCGGGATCTCTCTCCACAAGAATCCTCAAGGGGAGCAGATCCAGTGATATCAGAACCACAAGGCCAAGGCGAGGTGACGTGATTGCAGCCGTGACAACAGCTGGTGGGTGTCCGAGAGGGGAGATCAGAGTCCAAGGAGGGTCTTCATTCTTCCAAGGGAACCGCACTGCTGTTCCGTCACACACATCATGTCCACCGCACGCAAAGAACTCGTATGGAACATCAAAAAGAACTTGTTCAAACTCTCGGGCAGCGAGAGTTAAAAGTAGAGTAGGAGCCAGAGCTTTTAGCCATTGTCGTATCTTTGAAGCAGCAGTGTCTTGTCGAAGTTGGTGCTTGAAGAGAGGAGACGCGGACCCAGAACTTGCAGCATAACAGAATTTATTACACAGAAGTTACACAGGTCAGACGGGCTCCATGGTATGCCCGGAGAAATCACAAAGGCCAGATAGTGAAAATCTGGCTCGCCTCTGCCAGGCAAGTCCTTTTAAAGAGGAGGTGTTGTAAACAAAGCTATAGATCAAATGACGTAGCACATAGGGTCTATGCCTAAATTTGGACATGTTTTTAGTAACTTCAAGTTGAAGTCAACCGCCAAATCTTTGATCCTTCCTTAGCAGGTCAGATACTTTACGATAGGTCAAAGATCAATCCAAAGAGGGGGACAAATGACCCTAACATATGGAATAGCACTTACAAAGCCTGAGAACGTCAGAAACAAGTAACTCAGAATCATAGCATGCCTTCATGATATGTGACCATGTTAGAAAGTTCCAGTAGCTGAATTTACGACACCATCAAGCCCCTCGGCTGTGGAATAATCTACCACTTTCAGTTTGGGAGGCAGACACCATCTTTTCGTTTAAGAGTAGGCTCAAAACCTTCCTTTTTGATAAAGCTTATAGTTAGAGCTAATTAGTGCGGCAGAACGTTACTTGTTCTATTTTATGACACATGACACACGGAGCTTCTCTTTCCAGCTTCTCCTTCCTCTTCTCCATCCCTATCCCCCTTCCCCGGAATCCCTTTGCTTTATCACCCGCAGATCCAGGGCCTCTGTGGCCGCACCATGGATTGCGGTTTGTGGATCGTGCACCGGGGGTCGCGGTGGTGGATCCATTGTGGCGGATTCTGAGTCATGTGGGCTGATCGTGGTGCTGGTGGCGGACCCTGTGTCGCGTTGGCATTGGGCACGGGTGGTGGACCAGGACCGCGGTGGTGGCTCGTGATGGGTCCTGGTGGGCGGCGGTGGACGGTGACTGAGGACTGGAGTGGCGTCTGGTCTGGATGGTGGATCGTGGTCTAGATGGTTGCTGAGCATGGACTGTGCTTGCAGCGGGACTGCTTGGCATGTCATGTTGGGGTTGTCCTTCGGGATGTCTACCCTCATCAAATGCTGCTAGAGACTTTGATTATTGATGATGTTCTCCTGCACGTGGCATCTATTGCACTTGTGTCCGTCCTGGGAGACGGATCCTCACATGTGGCTCTCTCTGAGGTTTCTACGTATTTTTACCTGTTAAAAGGGTTTTTAGTAGTTTTTCCTGACTCTTGCTGAGGGTTAAGGACAGAGGATGTCACACCCTGTTAAAGCCCTATGAGATGAATTGTAATTTGTGAATATGGGCTATACAAATAAAATTTGATGGATTGATTGATTGAAAGAAGGCCAACACAGACATTCACTATGACCCCAGAACCATCCAGGAAGTTTTCCTCCACACTATATAACAGGGCCTAGGGTCTAAACACACAGACATCAGACAACAGTTGAGACCACGCCTCTCAAACAATCATGTGGCTGATGAAGACATTGTCAGTCAGGTTATGAAGATTCTCAGCGACGAAAATGAGCACCAGCGCAGGCTAGGTTATGGTCTTCGACAGAAAGCAACAAATTTACACGAGTGTGCGAGTGGACGATATAGAGCAGACTGCGCACAAGAAAGAACAGCAGACAATTCAACAGCTCAGTACTCAGGTCAGGACTCTGACCAACATGGTTGCAGCTTTAATGGACCAGCAAACGACAGCTATGCACATAGCACCCACCCTAAGTCCGTACCTGTCCATATGCTTGGTCAGATGCAAGCACACAGCATTACATCCATTCCCAGTAAAATTCCTCCTTCCACACCAGGCCAACCCTCTCTCACAAGGAAGGGTAAAATACCAATATGTACCAACTGTCTACACCATGGCTTAGAGAACTGTAACCACTATTTTGTATGTGGGGACCCAGGACATCGGGCTGTTGGCTGCTTAAAAAGAGCCAGGCAGCAGGGAAACGGGAACCGACCTTTGTTGAGGGACAACCAGAGGCCGTTTGAGAATTCCAGTCCCAACCAATAACCCCCACGCGTAAGCAGCATGACTCAAAACGCCAAAGATGGGACAAAAGAGCTGGTGACACTTTCCCCAAAGAAACACCAGAAACCCCTGACATGACCATACGCACAGCACCACTGATAGGCAGAAAAAGTTTGCTAAAATGTTTTATCAGTGGCTATGCAGCTACAGTGTTGTTTGATTCTGGCTCACAAGTAAGCATCATTGACAGGTCGTGGAGAGAGAAATTTATCCCCAATCACCCAGCACGACCACTAGAAGAACTACTTGACCAAGGAGAAAGCCTCAATATATATGCGGCCAATGGACAGTCAATTCCATACTACAGATGGGTGGAGCTTACAGCTAACCTCACTGGAAACGACAATCCAAACCTTGCAATTCAGGTCCCCTTCCTTGTCAGCCAGCTTAGCCTCCCTCAGCCTTTATTAGGAGCTAATGTTCTCCAGGAAATTATAAATGGAGAAGAGTCTTCGACTGATGCACACGCCACTATTATAGGTCTCCTTCGAAGATCCCTTGGAGAAGAACAAGCCAAAGCAATGGTTAATTTCATTCAGGCCCAAGAGACGACAGACCACAGTTTGGCAAAAATCAGAGTAGGCAGGGAAGATGTGACTATCCCAGCTGGAAATACATTACGTGTACGGTGCAGAATACCACCTAGCTTCAACGCCTCTGACTCTGTTGTCCTATATTAATCCCCAGAAGAAAGTACTAGCTTAGAACAGCTTAGTGTGGGGGAAGGCCTCTTAGAGATCAGTAAGAACAGGTGGCCTTTTGTTCATGTGCCCATCTCCAATCACACTAAGCATGAAATAACCCTCCCAAAGAGAACCACCCGTTGACCTCAGTCATCTTACTCTAGAACAACAACATCTAGTTGAGAAGGTGCTGCAGGAGGAGGTGGCAGCACCTCCTCAGACAGTGGTGACATTAGATGCATCCCCTCTCTCCAGATGTCAGTCAGGCTCAGTGATGACATTCCCGTTCAGAAAGCTTATGCTTCCATTCCTAAGCCACTGTACAAGGAAGTAAAAGAATACATCCAGGAGTTGTTAGTGAAAGGATGGATTGTAAAGTCTAAGTCGCCATATGCCGCCCCTATTGTTTGTGTCAGAAAGAAAGATGGTTCATTGCGCCTTTGTATTGACTACCGACTGCTTAGCAAAAAGACTGTGCCAGACAGACATCCCCTTCCCCGTATTCAGAACTTGATTGACTCGCTTGGGGGCTATAGCTGGTTTTCCATCTTAGACCAGGGCAAAGCCTACCACCAAGGGTTTATTGCAGAAGGTTCGAGACATCTCACTGCCTTCAGGACTCCTTGGGGTCTATACGAATGGGTCAGAATACCGTTCGGGTTGTCAAATGCACCAGCAGCCTTCCAAAGAAGCATGGAAGAAATGCTTGAGACGCTGAGGGATGAGTGTTGCATCCCTTATCTTGCTGATGTCCTCTGCTTCTCAAGGTCTTTCGAAGAGCATGTTGAGGTGCTGCGCCGTGTACTCCAAGCTCTACAGCGCCACAGGGTTAAGTTGAGGCCAGAAAAGTGTGAGTTATCTCGCAAAGAGGTCAGGTACGTTGGTCGGCTAGTGTCTGCAAATGGGGTGAGAGTAGATCCAAAAGATGTTGAGGCAGTTCAAGCATTGAAGGAGAAAACTCCACAGACAGTAGGAGATGTTTGGAGGCTTCTAGGTTTCCTTAGCTATTACCGAGCATACGTACAAGACTTCTCACGTATAGCAAGACCACTATATGAGCTGCTTCAGGTAAAGCCCAATTCATCACAACCCAAGCCTGTCAAGGGGAAATCAAAGGGGCCTCAATTGCTTTCATGTACCCCCGTGGAATGGAATAACCAACACCAGCAGATTCTTGAGCGCCTAATAGACATTCTAACCAACCCACCAGTGCTAGGATACCCAGACTTCAACCAACCATTTATACTTCACACCGATGCCTCTCAACAAGGTCTGGGAGCAATCCTCTACCAGAAACAGGACGGAAAGATGAGGGTGATTGGCTATGGGTCTCGCACGTTAACACCAGCAGAGCAGAGTCATCATCTCCACAGTGGTAAGCTTGAGTTCTTAGCCTTAAAGTGGGCAGTGTGTGATAAATTTAGGGACTACCTGTTTTATGCCCCTCACTTCCAATCTTCACCGATAACAATCCCCTGACTTACGTTATGAGCACGGCTAAGCTTAATGCAACAGGACATCGCTGGGTTGGTCAGCTTTCAGACTTTCACTTTGAAATAAGATACAAACTGAATGTTGATGCAGATACCCTTTCTCGTTGTCCCTATGATATCAATGCCTACATGAGTCAGTGTTCAGAGGGATGGTTAGAGGAGGCAGTGTGCGCCACCTGGGAGGTGCTAGGACAGCCCGGCAGGGGGAAGTAACATGGGTAGCCTGTCAGGGCCCCTGCCTCACCTGCCTTCTAGTTTCTCTCTCTCTCTTTCTCTCTCTCTCGCTTGTTGCAGGTGGCGTCACTAATTATTGATGAGGTCCTGGTGTGCTGGAGTTGGGGCTTTGATTGACCAGCTGCCTTTATAAGCTCCACTCCTGCTCTCAGTCGGTGCCGGACTATAGACTAAGCTTAGTCAGTTTATACAGCCAAAGAATCAAGTTAGACTCTGAAGCCTGTTTGTTCCCTGTCTGACCTCCTCTGTCTCCCTGCCCAGGACCAGCAGCTGGACTATTTGCCCCGACTCCAGCCCCAGCCTGCCTGCCTGCCTACCTGCCTGCCTGCCTGCCTGCCTGCCTGCCTGCCTGCCTGCCTGCCTGCCTGCCTGCCTGCCTGCCTGCCTGCCTGCCTGCCTGCCTGCCTGCCTGCCTGCCTGTTATTTGACTATTGGATTCCAATAAAGCATCCTTTAACTTTACTTCTGCCTCAGCCTCTGTCTCTGCCTCTAAGTCCCAAGACCTGGCCTTAACATAGCCAGCCTTAACATCACCTCTCAACAGCAGACAACCACAGAACCTTTCCCTGTTATTGACCATAATAAACTGGTAGACGAGCAGCGAAAAGATGCTGCCATTAGGACATTTTAGAGTTAAAAGAGAATGAAACAGAACTGACTGACAACAGACGCAGGTCTTTGGACAAACACACAAGAAAACTCTCAAGAGGAAAACACTTGGTCGCAAACAGCTAGTCTTGCCAGCCACCTTTAGACAGACAGCCCTCACTCACTTGCACGACAACATGGGACATGTTGGTGTCGAGAGAGTCCTTAGTCTTGCAAGAGAGCGTTTTTATTGGCCTTTTATGAGTAAGGACATTGAAGAGTACATCACCAGAAAGTGTCAGTGTATAAAGCGGAAAAAGCCAGCTTTAAATGACAGAGCACCTATGTGAAGTCTAAGCTCAAACTCGCCTCTTGAACCCGTTTGTATAGACTTTATTCACCTTGAGACCAGCGGGGGTGGATACGAGTATATCTTGGTGGTAGTCGACCACTTTACTAGGTTTGCCCAAGCATACCCCACCAGAAACAAGGCCGGCAAAACTGCTGCTGACAAGATTTTTAATGACTTCGTCCCTCGGTTTGGATACCCTTCTAAACTGCACCATGATCAGGGCCGGGAGTTTGAAAATGAACTGTTCAGAGCTCTCAGACAGTTGTCCGGCGTGAACCATTCCAGGACCTCCCCTTATCATCCACAAGGCAACCCTGCAAAGAGGTTCAATCGAACTCTGTTGCAAATGCTCAGAACCCTAGGTCAGAAAGAGAAAGAGAGCTGGAAGGATCACCTGCCTCATGTCCTTCATGCGTACAACTGTACCAAACACGAGTCGACAGGCTACTCGCCATATTTTCTGTTATATAGTCACCATCCACGTCTTCCTGTTGACCTTCTCTTCGGGTTGGTGGCAGAGGAAGAAACAAAAACACCAACAGGTTTCGCAGAAAAATGGGCAGAGAAAATGGTCGAGGCCTACACAGGATAGCGAGCACAAACGGCAAGCAGTCAAGTGCTAAAGGCAAACATTATTATGATAGAAGGAACAGAGGTGTGACTCTTCAGCCAGGTGACCGGGTCCTTGATCACAATGTTTCCCAAAGAGGAGGTCCATGCAAACTGAAGTCCTACTGGAAGAAGAAAATCTACATTGTCAGAGAACAGCTTGGTGATAACCCAGTTTATAAAGTGAGTCCTGAGACAGGGGGCCGGCCCATCCGCACTCTCCACCGAAACTTGTTGCTTCAAGTAAATGACTTACCTGTAGAGCAACCAACCTCTGTCGCACCTGCAAAGTCACAAAGGAGAAAGGAAATCTCAAAACCCGTGAGAACAAGTGAACAGACGCAGAACCATGACACAACAGACTCAGATGACGAAGAGGAAAGACCACGGTATTGGCTAAGGATGCCAAGGGAAGTACCAAGAGTTGAAAATGACATGCCGCACCAAAGAGTCATCTGTCAGACCCAAAGCCACCAGGAGCAGATTGGAGCTAGCCTGGAGGAACCTGTTCTCGATGAGCTTGCATCTGAGAGGGGAAGTGTCATTGAGGAAGCACAAGGACAAGATGACAGAGTGCCCTGCACTGAGGAACATCAGCCTTACAATGAGCAGGAACAGTCTCAGGCTTGTGACTCAGACATAGAGGTCCAAGAGACTCAGACTACATTGAGGAGGTCTACTAGAGACAGACGCCCTGGCCAGATGTTCACTTACACCTCCCTAGGTCAACCAACTTACCAGCCACGTGTCACTGTGAGTGCAATAGGGACTCAGCCCATAGTTTACACTCACCAATATCCACAGTCTTACTTACAACCATTTCGTTACACACCTATCACATATCCTACATACTTGCCAATCACCTATCCTATCCACTGTTATTGAATGTTCGATAGACACTTTAAATGTACATTTGTTTATCATTACTAATGTTCCTTCATGTATAAGTTTTGAGTAATTATAAGCTTTATATTTGATGTTTCGAAAGTTATTGTGAGTTATTGAAAACTGTGCTATTAATAGCAAGTGTCGGGAGCCACTTTTTGTTTGTGGGGGAGTGTGTGGTACACCCCAAAATATTTTATTTAATTACTTTAATAGTTATTTTAATTTATTTAATTACTTTAATAGTAATGTTTATTTAAGGTTATTCTTAATAATATCATTATTCTATTTTTTAATGACCGCATTATTAATGACCGCAGCATCCAGGCGGAACATTTGGCACGGCAGCAGTTGCACCCCGTGCTGTGTCTTTGGGGGTAACTTCCGCCCACAGGCCAGATGCTGTCTGGATAAAGAAAAGGATGCATCGTGTCATTTTTGCTGTGTATTCTTCCTGTTGTCTACAGATTTATCTTTTCTGCTGTGGTCCCAATCTTGGGACCCGAAACATATAGTTCGAAAAATTGGGCGACACACTAAGGCACGTAAGGGCTCTTGTGCTTGTGGGCCGTGAAAACACAGAAGCATGTATTGGCCTTTGTACCTCCTAGTGTCACCCTCACATTAAAGTGTTTCTACTTCAGCATCATTAAGAAGAAGATTTAAAAAGAGAGTTTCAGTTTCTACAGGATCAGTGAGCAGACACACAGAGACACACACGATCAGGAGCTGCTGCTTTAAGATCAGA
Source organism: Pleuronectes platessa (assembly GCF_947347685.1). Taxonomy (NCBI): domain Eukaryota; kingdom Metazoa; phylum Chordata; class Actinopteri; order Pleuronectiformes; family Pleuronectidae; genus Pleuronectes; species Pleuronectes platessa. Next base: position 491,462 of record NC_070640.1, on the reverse strand, counting down.
ATGAAATTAATCACGTGGACGAGGTGGAGACACAAACATGATTAGAAGTTTAATAAGAGTCGAGGTGTGAAGACATGACAATATTATTATTATACTTTCACACTGCTGGTACTTGTTGATAATTATAACAGTAATAATAATAAATGTCAATGTTTTTAGATATTTATTGTCTATACATCATATAAGTACAACGTAATGTAACATGTACATTTTGAAACATTTACTTCAATAAAGACTGAATCTGCAGTTTCTCAGTAAAACAGTGAGAATGATATTTACTTTATTGATTAAAAACTAAAAGTCGTTGTTTAATTTCCTGATTCATTATTACTTTAAACAAAAAGATTCACGGATGAAAACATAAAAACAGAGAAGACCCATGTTTCCTCTAAATAATGTGTTTGAAACTTCACTGTGTTTATGTGAGAATTATGAGACTTTTCTGGAGTGAATCAGTTTAGACAGAAACGTTCGTATCTCTCTGGACTGGATTCCGTAGATGAGCGGGTTCAAGCTGCCGGGGATGACGTGGAACAGAATGGCCGACAGCTTCCTGTAGTCCGAGTACTGAGGGAAGCGATGCAGAGTAATTACAATCATTCCACTACACAACATGATCAGGTACAGACACAGGTGAGTGCTGCAGGTCTTCAGGGCCTTACTGTTCAGAGACTGTTTTTTACTGGTCACACACACAACTGTGATCTTAGCGTAGGTGAGAACTATGCTGCCGATAGAAGCTGAGAACAGGACCACGGTGAACGTGAGGCCGTAGATGTTATTAATAAACACACTCTCACAGGAGAGTTTGAACAGCGAGGCGTTGTCACAGTAAGGATTCATGATCAGAGTCCTGCATCGGTTCAGTCTTATGGTCAAACCCAGCAGAATCCCCACCAGAACAAAGGCCACGCCCCAGGCAGACACAGTCAGCTTGACCACCATGTTGCTGGTCATGATGGCGGCGTAACGCAGAGGATTACAGATGGCCACGTATCTGTCAAAGGCCATGATCATCAGGATGGTGTGACAGGTGGTGGCGAACATGTGCACGGTGAACGCCTGCAGCACACACTCGTAGTAGCTGATGAGGCGCTCGGAGGGCGGACGCAGGATGTCCGACATTACCCCGGGCAACATGATGGAGTTTCCCACGATGTCATTGACGGGCAGGTTACAGAAGAGCAGGTACATGGGCTGGTGAAGGTTATTATCTATGAAAATCAGCACCAGGATGCCGAGGTTTGCTAAGATGATGACGATGTAGGAGAGGAAGAAGAAGAAGAAGACAGGGTAGACAGAAACCTGGGTGACCTTTAACCCCTCCAGCTGCAGGGTGTCGCTGTTCAACGTGAAGTTTTCCATCAACCTGCAAACAGAAGCTCACGGATCAGTTCTCACATAGTTTAAATAAACAGAGTTCTAACTGCAGACCCTGAATCAGGAAAAACATTAGAAATGAAAGAGGATTTAAATGAGACAACATGAAAACAGATGAACCTTCAGTTTCTGTGAAGTTATCAAACACCGAGAGAACCAACTTCTGCTGAAGCCGGGAGCTGGATTCACTTTTATAGAGAAGTCGTCACCAGGGGCAGGAAACTCGGATCATCTGGGAATTAACCTGAACAACTTCAGAGTTCAGGTTTAAACTTCTTCACCTGAAAGCAGCAGCTGGATGAAGTGAGTCTGATGTGTGAGTGTGAACAAGAGAAAGTTTCCTCCTTCTCTCCCTGAGCGTCTGTTCTCTGTGACTCTGCTGAGTGGGTTCCATCTCCTGAGAGAACAACTGACTGAGAGTCACAGACACAACCAGCTGAAGAGTGAAGCTGAACTCAGATCAGTTCAAACACTCTGAAGTTATTAACAACCAGAGTTTATCTCCAGTATTCAGCAGGAAACTGTGAAACATGAACAATTCTGAACAGTTTGGTGGATTTGATTCACTTCAGACACAGAGACCACCACAGTTCACCATGTGTGGCTGCAGGGGGCGCTGCTCATCAGTTACAGGGACAGAGTGATGATTTGTTTTATGTTTTATTAATGAATTATTATGGGTGCCACCTAGTGGCTGGCACCCCTAGGCAATGTGCCATGCAAAGCATTGCATATTATTATTCTGTATACTTAATCTTATTTCTTCTTCAAGTATATGTATGATCATTTCTCCACTCATGCAATCCAATGTACAGGACAATCTTTGGAATGAGAAGTTTGTTTCTAAACTGCTCTAAACAATAATATAGATATGTACTTGTTCGTCCAAGCCTTGTAATTCTCACTGTTTTCTTTTCACGGATAGGAGTTGTAGATTTTGAATTAGAGCATTTTGTTCGGGACACACGCGCTGGGGGAGGGGGGCCAGAGGGGGAAGGAAGGTCAGTGAGATCTATAAATAATAGGTGGTGCAGGCAGTAGAGCAGAGGGACAGTGACCCAGATGTAGTGGGTTCAGGTCCCAGTGTTGGCGGGAATTAAGCATTGATTCTTTGTCTTTCAGGGGGCAACTGATGAACTCTTTAAATAATCAAATGTCCATGATTTTGAAAGACAATGTGATTGGCTCTTCATCAGATTCCTGTATTAGTGTGTAATATGATCAGAGCCCTGGCCTGAAGAGACCTATGACTGTATGCAGTGTTAGTGATAGCGTCGCCTACTGATCAAGTCTCTCTCTCTTAAAGAGGACATATTATGAAAATTCCACTTTTGTAGTGCTTCTACACGTTAATTTGGGTATCTGGCATGTCTACCGTCCCAGAAACTCTGGAAAAAATCAACTCCCGCGATTTGTTGTGGTTCCTCTCTGTCAGAAACGATATGCTAGATGGTGTTACGGGTGGTTCTTTGGTTGGACCCCAAAGCAGACACAGAGAGCAGTCTAGTGTTGAGTGAGGTTTATTTTAACACCAGAAAATAGAGCAGGCAGGCTGTGGAGGCAGGGTGCTGGCTGGCCGAATAATCCAGGGGGGAAAACGCAGGAGGGAAAGCGAAAAAAACCGAGGAGCAGCAACAAGGCACACCGAGGAGTCTGTGTAACAAAAGAAAACACTAATGGTTAAATACGAAACAAAATACGAAGGGCGAGAATCAGAGGTCGTCATGGGTACGCTACCGAACAAGACGGAATTATCTGGCAGAGTAGTGGAGTCGGGACCAGGCTTTTATGGAGTGGATGATGGGTGAGTGATTGCAGGTGTGCCTTGTTTGCTGAAGTGAGGAAGCCAGCCACACCCCCTGCCACAGACACCACCTGCAGGACAGGAACAGAACAGGAGAGGGAGACAAAGACAACACAACCAACAACAGAATCACCACAGTACCCCCCCCCCCCTCAAGGGACGCCTCCTGGTGGCCTACCCGGCTTGTCCGGGAACTCAGAATAAAAATCATGGAGGAGTGTGTGGTCGAGAATGAGGGAGCGGGAAATCCACTGCCGCTCCTCCGGCCCATAACCCTCCCAATCCACCAGATACTGAAACCCCCTGCCTCGCCGACGTACGTCCAATATCTTAGTAACCGTATAGGCAGGGTGGTCATCAATGCTCCGGGTGGGTGGCGGGGGCTCGGCCGGAGGGCTTAGCGGGCTGGTAGACACTGGCTTGAGGAGAGAGACATGGAAAACTGGGTGGATATTAAGAGAGGGGGGAAGCTTAAGCTTCATAGCACAGGGGTTAATAACCCGGTCAATTTCATACGGGCCAATAAATTTGGGTGTGAGTTTCCGGGATTCTGTTTGGAGTGATAAATCCTGGGAAGATAACCATACTCTCTGACCGGGTTGGTAATCCGGGGCCGGGGTACGATGACGGTCCGCTACTCTCTGATTGCGAGCAGCGGTACGGATGAGGGCTGCCCGGGCCTCACGCCAGACTCGACGAGCACGCCGGAGATGCCCCTGCACCGAGGGTACTGCCACGTCCGTCTCCTGAGCTGGGAAGAGTGGAGGTTGGTATCCGTTGGCAGCCATGAACGGGGACATCCCTGTGGCGGAGCAGACCAGGGAGTTGTGGGCGTATTCTACCCAGGGGAGGTGGGTGGACCAGGAAGCCGGATGGCGGGATGAGACGCAACGCAGAGCCGCCCCAAGGTCCTGATTTGCCCGTTCTGTCTGGCCGTTCGTCTGTGGGTGGTAACCAGACGACAAGCTGACCGACGCCCCCAGCGCCTGGCAAAAGGCTCTCCAAACACGGGCGGAGAACTGCGGACCCCTGTCTGATACAATGTCTACCGGGATGCCATGGAGACGGAACACATGCTGCACCAGAAGAGTGGCCGTCTCGAGGGCGGATGGCAGCTTCGGCAGGGGGATGAAGTGTACCGCCTTGGAGAAGCGGTCAACGATGGTAAGTATAACCGTGTTTCCCTCCGAAGGCGGCAGGCCCGTGATGAAGTCGACGGCGATGTGGGACCACGGCCGGTGGGGAATGGGCAGGGGACGGAGCAGGCCGGCAGGAGCCTGATGGGAAGCCTTACTCCGGGCGCAGACAGAACAGGCGGAAACGAACAGCTTAGTGTCTGCAGCCATCGAGGGCCACCAAAAACGTTGTTGTATGAGAGTCAAAGTCCGGTGGGAACCAGGGTGGCATGAAATCCTGGAGGAATGCCCCCACTGGAGAACTGCGGATCTGGCAGCTGGAGGAACAAACAGACGGTTAGGTGGACACCCATGAGGAATTGGTTGGTCCTTCTGGGCTCCCTGGACCACTCCCTCGATCTCCCACCCAGCTGCTCCAACCACACAGGAGGAAGGTAAGATGGTACTCCCCGCAGCATCCTCCACCGGAGGGGCGAACTGACGGGACAAAGCATCTGGTTTGATGTTCCTGGTACCGGGTCTGAAGGTTAGACTGAAGTTAAAGCGTCCCAGGAACAAGGCCCACCGAGCCTGGCGTGAGTTCAGCCTACGGGCAGAGCGAAGGTAGGAGAGATTTTTATGGTCAGACCAGACTATGAATGGGTGAATAGAGCCCTCAAGCCAGTGCCTCCACTCCTGGAGGGCCAGGACGACCGCTAATAACTCCCTGTTTCCTACATCGTAGTTCTTCTCCGCCGAGGAGAGCTGGCGGGAGAAAAAGGCGCAGGGGTGGAGCTTCTGGTCAGAGGCGGTTCGCTGAGAAAGAACCGCCCCCACACCGGAGTCCGAAGCATCCACCTCCACCACGAACTGAACAGCAGAGTCAGGATGGACAAGCACTGGTGCAGAGGAAAACAAAAACTTTAGTTTAGCAAACGCCGCCTCTGCTGCCGGCGACCAATCAAAGGGGATCTTAACTGAAGTTAACTTGGTCAGAGGTGTGGCAACTTTGCTATAGTCACGGATAAACCTACGGTAGAAATTGGCGAATCCTAGAAACCTCTGTAGTTGCTTCCTTGATGTAGGAGTGGGCCATTCGGCCACTGCCTGAACCTTGGCAGGGTCGGTCTTAATTTGCCCTTTCTCCACAATAAACCCCAGAAAACTTACAGACGAAACATGAAACGTACATTTCTCAGCCTTAGCATACAGTTTGTTCTCGAGAAGTCTTTTAAGCACCAGTGAAACGTGTTGAACATGTTCTTTGAAATTACGTGAAAAAATCAAAATGTCATCTAGATAAACAAAAACAAACCTATTCAACTTATCCCGAAGCACATCATTAATAAGTGTTTGAAAAACAGCAGGTGCATTGGTGAGACCGAAAGGCATTACAAGATATTCAAAATGTCCCAACGGAGTGTTGAAGCCGGTTTTCCACTCGTCCCCTTCCTTGACTCTGACCAGATGATAGGCATTACGAAGATCCAATTTGGTGAAGATGGTTGCTTCGTGTAGGGGCCCAAAGGCTGAGTCAATCAGGGGAAGGGGATATTTATTCTTAATAGTGATGTCATTTAATCCTCTATAGTCGATACAGGGGCGGAGCGACTTATCCTTCTTGGCTACAAAGAAAAAGCCAGCTCCCATAGGTGAAGAGGAGGGTCGAATGAGGCCGGTTTTGAGCGAGTCTGTGATATAAGCCTCCATGGCATCTCTCTCGGGTTTGGACAGATTGTACAATTTACTGGACGGATAGGGGGTGCCCGAAAGCAAATTGATGCAGCAATCATAGGGTCTATGAGGGGGAAGGGACAAGGCACAATCTTTGCTAAACACATCTTGGAGATGGTGATAAACAGAGGGAACAGAGGTGAGATCGACCGGTTTGGGTGGAGATGGTGTGGTGGCTGGCCTGGAGGGAATGGCAGAATGCAAACAGTGGGAGTGACAGAAAAGACTCCAATTGGTTATGGAGGAAGTGGACCAGTCTATGTGTGGGTTATGGAGCTTTAGCCAAGGGAGACCTAACACTAGCGGAGACGTGGGAGATGGGATAATGTACAGGGATATGGATTCATGATGGTTACCGGAGAGTAGTAGCGAAATGGAAACAGTGCGGTGAGTGACACGAGCCAGGAGCCTACCATCAAGGGCAAACACATCCTTGGGCTGAGGAAGAGGCTCAGAGGGAATGTGGGATTGGACAGGGGTAGGGAACCCTGCGACCATGACACGGTGCCCTTAATTAGCAGGCGAGGAGAGGACAACGAAATAGATGAGTGGCTCACCAGCGCCCCTCCGGTGACTGATGAGCCCCCCCTTTTGGCAGTGCAGGGCAATGAGCCATCTGATGATCCTCCTGCCCACAGTACATGCAGAGCCTCTGGAGGCGACGACGCTGACGTTCCGTGGGAGTGAGCCTCATCCGTCCTAGTTGCATGGGCTCCTCGGGGCAGAGAGGAGAAGAGGCTGTCCGCGGAGGAGTCCCGTGGGGAGGGGATGGCGGACGAGAAGATTCCGGAGAACCCCGATGGTGAGAGCTCATTGTCTGTCTCACGGGAGGGGCGTGTCTCTCTCTCTCTGATCTCTCCCTACGTCTCTCACGGAGCCGGCTATCTAAACGAATAGCTAAAGAAATTAACTCATCCAGAGAGGTGGTCTCGTCCCGTGCCACTAACTCGTCTCTCAACTCCTCCCGCAAACCCCGGAGGAAAACTGCCTGTAGGGCCCGCTCATCCCACCCGCTCTCGATTGCGAGAATGCGGAAATCTATGGAGTGGGTTGCAACTGAATTTTGCCCTTGGCGTAGCGAAAGGAGCCGACTGCTGGCCTCCTTGCTACGTAGGGGATGGTCGAAAACCCTGAGAAATTCGGTGGAGAATGACTGAAAGGAATCGCAGATGGGGGAGTTAGCGTGTGATATGGCAACAGACCAAGCCGCGGCGCGTTCCGACAGGAGGCTCATAACAAAGGCGGTCCGCGACTGGTCTGAGGAATACGTGAGTGGCTGCTGATCAAAAACGAGACTGCACTGGTGAAGAAATTGTCTACATGTCCCTAATTCTCCTGAATACCTGACGGGCGTGGGGATGAAGGGTTCCCGGGGTTGTGCAGAATGAGCGATGGGAAGAGCTGGTGGTACAGGAGCAGGAGCTGGAACCGGAGCTGGAAGGTGGACGGGAACCGTCGTGGTGAGGTGAGTAGACAGCTGGTCCAAGCGGCCACCGACTTGTGCCACATTAGAGGAGAGATTCTGGAGCGTCTCCATAATCTCTTGTAGAGCCGTCTCGTGCTGACCCATGCGAACTCCGTGGTTCGAAAGAGCTTGTCTAAATTTATCTGCGTCTGCGGGGTCCATTTTGGCCAGATAATTCTGTTACGGGTGGTTCTTTGGTTGGACCCCAAAGCAGACACAGAGAGCAGTCTAGTGTTGAGTGAGGTTTATTTTAACACCAGAAAATAGAGCAGGCAGGCTGTGGAGGCAGGGTGCTGGCTGGCCGAATAATCCAGGGGGGAAAACGCAGGAGGGAAAGCGAAAAAAACCGAGGAGCAGCAACAAGGCACACCGAGGAGTCTGTGTAACAAAAGAAAACTAATGGTTAAATACGAAACAAAATACGAAGGGCGAGAATCAGAGGTCGTCATAGGTACGCTACCGAACAAGACGGAATTATCTGGCAGAGTAGTGGAGTCGGGACCAGGCTTTTATGGAGTGGATGATGGGTGAGTGATTGCAGGTGTGCCTTGTTTGCTGAAGTGAGGAAGCCAGCCACACCCCCTGCCACAGACACCACCTGCAGGACAGGAACAGAACAGGAGAGGGAGACAAAGACAACACAACCAACAACAGAATCACCACAGATGGGATCGAATGGGATTGCGACCCAAAAATACGTCATGGTCTCGCTACTTGGCCTTTTGACCACCCCCCACCATCATCTCACCAGCTCCGGGGAGAAACGGCCCGGGTCCCCGGCTTCCCGGCTAGCGTTAGCTCGCAGGGTTAAGGCGCTCTGCCCTCTCCCCGGGTAGACATTACATTACATTTTAAGTGACTCACAATAAGTGCATAAAACCTCAAGGGTACAGACCCAGGACAACAAGAATCCAGAAAGTACAATTTCTTCAAAATAAGGGAAAACTACAAAGGGCTATAAGTAAGTGCCATTTAAGTGCTTAAGTTTTTTTATTCAAGGTATAGTCGGAAGAGGTGTGTTTTTAATTTGGGCGGAAGATGTGTAAACTTTCTGATGTATGGATGTCGATGGGGAGCTGGTTCAACCAATCAGGAGCCAGGACAGAAAAACAGTTGTGATTTTGATGAGTGTTTAGCAGTGAGGGAGCAACGAGCCGATTGGCTGAAGCAGAGCGGAGTGAACGAGCTGGGGTGTAACGTTTGACCAGGTCCTGATCCATTCACAGCATGGTACGCAAGTACTAATGTTTTGAACCGGATGCGAGCAGCCACTGGTAACCAGTGAAGGGAGCGGAGGAGCGGAGTAGTGCGAGTGAATTTCGGTTGGTTAAAAACCAGTCAAGCTGCTGGTTTCTGGATGAGCTGCAGAGGTCAGATGGCAGTAGCAGGTAGACCTGCCAGGAGGGAGTTACAGTAGTCTAGGCATGAGATGACCAGAGCCTGGACCAGAACCTGCACCGCCTTCTGAGTGAGAAGGGGGCGTGTCCTCCTGATGTTGTACAGCATGAATCTACAGGACCGTGTTGTTGCAGTAATGTTGGCAGTAAGGGAGAGTTGGCTGTCGAGTGTCACACCCAGGTTCCTAGCAGTCTGAGTGGGGGTTAACACGGAGTTGTCAAAGTTAATAGTCAGGTCATGCGCGGAGACTCTTTCCCTGGAAGGAAAAGTAGTTCAGTCTTGTCAAGGTTAATCTTCAGGTGGTGTGCAGACGTACACTGAGAGACGTCAGTCAGACAGGCAGTGATTCGTGCTGCTATCTGTGTTTCAAATCGGGGAGAAGACAGGATCAGTTGGGTGTCATCAGCGTAGCTATGGTAAGAAAAGCCATGTGAGTGAATGACAGAGCCGAGAGAGTTGGTGTACAGAGAGAAGAGGAGAGGACCAATAACTGAACCCTGAGGGACCCCAGTAGTGAGAGGACAAGGTTCAGACACAGATCCTCTCCAAGTTACCCTATAAGTGCGTTCATTGAGGTAGGAAGAGAGCAGGGAGAGAGCAGAGCCTGAGACACCGAGGTCCTGAAGGGAGGAAATGAGGATCTGGTGGTTCACTGTGTCAAATGCAGCAGAGAGGTCTCGAAGGATGAGGACAGAGGAGAGAGAGGCTGCTCTAGCAGTGTGAAGCTGCTGAGAGACAGCAAGGAGGACAGCCTTAGTTGAGTGACCTGCCTTGAAACCAGACTGGTGAGGGTCAAGAAGGTTATTGTGGTTAAGATAGGAGGAGAGTTGATTAAAGATAGCATGCTCAAGAGTTTTGGAAACAAAGGGAAGAAGAGAGACGGGTCTGTAGTTAGTTACTTCAGACGGGTCAAGGTTGGGTTTCTTCAGGAGAGGATTTATTCTTGCCTCCTTCAGAGAATTAGGGAAACAGCCAGTTGACAGGGAAGTGTTGATAAGATGGGTAAGAAAAGGAAGAAGGTCAGGGGCAATAGTCTGGAGAATGTGAGAAGGGATGGGGTCAAGGGGGCAGGTGGTCGGGCGGGCGGAGGTTACCAAGGTCAGAACTTGATTTGGAGACAGGGGGGTGAAAGAGGAAAGCGAAGGTGATGAAGATGAAGTTGATGGAAGTGTGGTTATAGAAGGAGGATCAGAAAATGAAGAGCGTATGTCATCTATCTTTTTTGTAAAGTAGTTGACAAAGTGGCTTGGTAGAAGGGAGGAAGGAGGAGGGGGACTGGGAGGGTCGAGGAGGTTGGAAAAGATGGAGAAGAGTTTTTTGGGGTTAGAAAATTAGGATTTAATTGCAGTTTGGTAAAAAGTGCTTTTGGCTGTGGAAATCGAGGCAGAAAAAGAGGAGAGAAGAGACTGATAAGCGAGCAGGTCGTCCAGGTGTTTAGATTTCCGTTATTTCCTTTCTGATGCTCGCATAGTGGCTCTGACGGCACCAAGTCAGGCAACCACGGAGCTGGGGAGGACTTGTGGACCTGTCGTGACGTGAGAGGACAGAGAGAGTCAAGAGAGGAGGACAGAGTAGAAAGGAGAATGTCTGTGGCAGAGTTAGGATGCATGAGTGAGAGAGTCAGTGGAAGGGAGGGCTGATAAAACAGAGGAGGCTAGAGAGGAAGGAGAGAGGGAACGAATGTTGCGACGGACAGGTACCGACTCTGTGGATGTGGTAGGGTTGTTGTTTTGAGATAGTGGGAGAGAGTAAGAGATGAAGAAGTGGTCGGAGACATGAAGTGGGGTTACAGTGAGGTTAGATGTTGAACAGTTTCTGGTGAAAATATAGTCCAGGTGGTTACCGGCTTTGTGAGTAGGAGGGGAAGGACTGAGTGAGAGAGCAAAAGAAGACAGTAAAAGTAAAAGGTCAGATGACTTGTCTGTCTGGATGTTAAAGTCACCCAGAAGGATAAGTGCAGGGCCATTTTCTGGGAAGTTTGACAGGAGGACGTCTAATTCCTCCAAAAAATCTCCTAAAGAACCTGGTGGACGGTAGAGAACAACAATAGTTAGTTGTACCGGATGAGTAACTGTCACAGCGTGAAATTCAAAAGATGTTTGGGTAAAAAGTGGAAGCGAGAAGAGAGAAAAACTCCATTTGTGTGAAATGAGTAAACCTGTGCCGCCACCCCTACCAGTGGGTCTAGGTGTGTGGGTGAAGGAAAAGGCAGTGGAGAGGGCAGCTGGGGTGGATGTGTTGTCCGGTGTAATCCAGGTCTCAGTGAGAGCAAGGAAGTCAAGTGATTGCTGTGTAGCAAAGCCAGAGAGGAAGTCTGCCTTGCGGGTAGCTGACTGGCAGTTCCATAGGCCCCCCGTGACAAGGTGTTGGGTATGTGTGGAACGGGTGGGATAGATAAGACAGGAAAGGTTACAGTGTTGGTGTGAACGAGTGCAAGGCCTATAGTATGTACGAGTAGAAATGCGCACTGAAATTATACACATATTCAAAATAAAAAATGCAGCTTTATACTCAGCCTTCCCCTAAGACTCCAACGAAAGACTCCTTTGTCTTTATCCTCCGAGTCTTCATACGATGAGTCTTCACAGACGCTTAAGCTGACACTCCAAACACTTCCTGGTTTTAAACCAGAGTTAACGATAGTCGGCTACAGCTGTGGTGACCACGCATCCTGCTTATGAGCCAATCAGGCACCAGGTGTTAATGGCCCAGCAATAGAAACTCAGCTGAGTTTAATAACAAAAGAAACTTGTCACTTTAATCAGTGAGTTTCCCCAAATCTCCTAATTTGCCAGAAACTGTTTCTGGACAAAGTCTATTCACCTCAAGAGGAAGAAAGTAAAATAGAACTTAGTCCTTAACAGAATTGGAATAAAAATCAAGTAATTTAACTTTAGCCGGTTCCTTTTTTAACTATCAATCACTTGAGTGAAACTACAAATAGTGAACAGAATCAATAAACAAACAAACTCCTGTCTCATACAATTCAGGAGTATGAGAGACAGCGCCGACGGAGCCGGGCCGGTGGAGCCCGAGCTGACACTGCCGACACGGTGCATTACGGTGAAGCCCTGAGGAGGGCTGTTTTACACAGGGTAAAAAGGTGCTATTTTAAATGATCCTTGTGGTATTTTGACAAAAGTATGTTACAGAAATTTCTGTCAGAAATTAAGACCCCAAGGAACCATTTCATCTGTGGTAAACTTGGCATACGATGGGTCCTTTAAACCAGTCTCTCTCTCTCTTTCTCTCTGGGTCTGTCTCTCCTCCCCAAATTTTTTTTTGTGAAAGTGAGAGAGAGAGAGAGAGAGAGAGTGTGTGTGTGTGTGTCTGTGTGTGTGTGTGTGTGTCTGTGTGTGTGTGGGTGTGTGATTTCCCAGGAGTCTCAGTGACCAGCAGGTTAATAGAATCAAAGCAGTGTTCAGGGGCCGACGGACAGGAAGTCGCTCGCTGGAGACGACCTTCTCTTCAGCTTCACACCTTCAGGCTATACTCCATACACCATTGCGACCTCTGATGCGCGATCCACAGATCGTAAATCCATGGTGCGGCCACAGAGGCCCTGGATCTGCGGGTGATAAAGCAAAGGGATTCCGGGGAAGGGGGATAGGGATGGCGAAGAGGAAAGAGAAGCTGGAAAGAGAAGCTCCGTGTGTCATGTGTCATAAATTCCCTTTGCGTCTTAGCGTCATCAGGGTTTTTACCTTGTAATCAATGATACAATGATACAGGCTGAACTTGAGCTACACTGAGGCTCAAGGTAAATCTGACTGGCTACTGGTTTGTATGGTAGAACGATGAAAACCATGTGGCCCACTCAGTAGATCAGACATCAATACCTCTATGCCTTTTTAGACTAAACACTTCCTATTTTAGAAAATAGAAAAAGTTACGTTCTGCCGCACTAATTGATGATGGAACAGATGAGTGAACCAGGTGAATGAACCATGTGTGAACCAGATGAGTGAACCAGGTGTGAGCTATCAGTTTATCAGTGATGATCTTATGACAGTGAAGTGATATGTCTATTTATATATTTCATCGTCCCTGTGCATCCAGAATGTTGTTAGCCTAGCTTAGCACAAAGAGCATGAATCCACCAGTGGTCAGTTCCTTCTTTTCTTTCTGGAATAAAATGTGTGTGTTGACCAAAGTGATGAAGTTCTAAACATGTTGTTGTTATTTGTGTCTCTGGTTCTTCTTCCTGTCAGCTGGAGATGAGTCCCTGCAGACTACTGCCCCCTGGTGTCCGCTCTGATAAACATGTCTGTTGTCCCTCAGGACAAATTACATCAGAAACTGTTGATAAGTGTTTAGTTGGTAACGGCTCGTTAAGCTTCCCCTGTGTTCACAGATATTAACGCTCATTAGCGCTGCCGTGGTAACTGGACACACAGTGATGAAACCACGGGGCCGTCAGGAGGCGGAGCCGTCCCCAGAGCTCCCAGCATGCAACAGAAACAAACAAAGTATACCCCTTTAGGGTCAAAACTGAACTAACACAAGTTTCTTTTCAATAATAACTTTTTGTCAGTTGATGTAATGAATGTAAAAGAAACATGATACGTCTGAACATTTCTAATATACATTATATATATATATATATACATTTATAACATGTTGAATGTTTCATAATCCAAACAGTTTATCACAGAAACACAAGAACAGCTCATCAGACACATCAAATCAGATTCATCCAAAAGACTGAATGAAAGTTTGGATCTTTCATGTTTTTGTGTTGATTCATTGAATAAACGAATCCAGTTCAATAAGATTTGCACATATTACTTCTACAATACTATCCATGGCTTCAGGTTTACTGAAATATTTATGTTTTAAACACATCTCACTGTGTTTATTTGGTGAGGATACTTTGACCTGAGCGTTTGTGTCCATGGTAACAATATTAAACATCTGATTGGTTTAGTTTAGTTCAGGAGAAGATGTTGATCTCGGTTAAAGTGACTCTGCGATAAGATTAAAGGATGTTCGCTATCATGGTTACTGTAAAAAAAGATGGATTCCAGAAACACAGTGTTTCATCCCCCCCATGTCAAACCAGAAGA
>NC_070640.1:455000-470000 GCF_947347685.1 Pleuronectes platessa | reverse complement strand
GTGTGTGTCTGAGAGAGTGTGTGTGTGTGTGTGTGTCTGAGTGAGCGTGTGTGTGTGTGTGTCTGTGTGTGTGTGTGTGTCTGAGTGTGTGTGCGTGTGTGTGTCTGAGGTTCAGATGACAGACTCTGGTTTGTGTAACCATGACAAGCGGCTCCAGATGTGCAGAAGAACAAAGGGACTTTGTGTGTTTGTCCGTTTTGTTTCCAGCTTGTTTGTGTAACAATGAAAAGGTTCAAGTGGAGAATCTCTTTTCCTGACATGTTTATAAAGAAGGTTTTTGGATGATGGCTCTTTGGAGGTTGGAGGTTTGGATCCTGTGGGTTTTTACTGTAATTATAAAAAACACTGAGGGAGACATTGGTCGTCTTTGTCTCTGAAACTGTCCTCTCAGTATTTCCACACATTGTCCTCCAGGCTTCTCTTCACGTGAGACGTGTTTAAAGTGTTTGGTGATGGAGGCGTGGCCTCGTCTTCACGCTGGTGTGTGTGTGTTGCAGGATGAAGAGGACCAGCTTCCTGCTGATGTGTGGAGTCGTGCTGAGCTTCAGTCGGGCTCAGGTATGACATCACACACCATGAATGTGAGGCTGAACCAGAGCCTCAGTGTGCGTCTGGTTCTGAACCTCACACAGGAAGTCACTGTTCACTATGTTTCAGTAAATAGGATCTGAGCTCTGTCCTGTTTCCAGCCGGAGGAGCCGCCGGTGGAGGAGGAACATGTGGAGCTCTTCACCACACCAACCACTAAGTTGGGTGCCGCCACCTCCGACTTCGGCTACAACCTGTTCCGAGCTCTGGCGAGTCGCGATGCCACGACCAACGTGTTCCTGGCGCCCATCAGTGTGTCTGCAGCGCTGACCCAACTGTCCATGGGTGAAGAGTCAACACACACTGAAACCTCATCAGACCTTGAGTTGTCTACTTATGACAGGAAATTACACGCAGACACAAAGTTACTGATGTTTGAACGATTTCTGCAAAATGTTCCGTGTGGCGGAGAGGTTAAGATCCCCCCCCCCCCCCCACCCCCACCCCCCCCCACACACACACATCCTTCTTTCCATGGAGCTTTTTTCTAAAAAACGTTGGAGAAGGAGGAAGGTTTGTTTCTGCATGATGGAAAAAGCTCAAACCAACGATCCAGAAACAGCTTCATGACTCAGAGCTCATTTCATTATTCTGTTGCAGAATCATTGTCTCCATGGTTCAGGTAAAAACATTTAAATATTGTTAATCAACCTGTTGCTGACAAACTGCTCAAAGTGACAAAGTGGAGAATTCATGTTTTATTGTATCAAAGCCTATGAGATAAAAAAAACTAAAAAGATCTAAATGTTTATGAAAATGGTTCAAAGTAAAATGAGAAACAGAAAAACAACATGAATCTTCTGATGATGATCTGGTGCAGTGATAATGCTGCTGAGGCCGTCTGAAGTATGAAGATGCTCATGTCTCTAAACTTCATATTTATCAGTAAGTTCACCGGTTGGACCTCTTGAGTTCTGATGAGGACCTGACGTGTCTCCTGCAGGAGGTTCTGAGCTGGCGGAGCGGCAGCTGTTCCGGGCTCTGAGGTACCACACCCTGCAGGACCCCCAGCTCCACAACACCCTGAGGGACCTGCTGGCCTCCCTGCGCTCGCCGGGCAAAGGCCTGAGCATCGCGGCCCGTCTCTACCTGGCTCGACGTGAGTTCACCTGGAACCTGTGATAACGTCTTCTTCCTCTGCTTCTTCTTCTCCGTTTGGTTTACGATGGGTGGCAGCCAGCGTCGAGCTGCACTGCCCCCGGAGGCCTGGAGCACCAGGTCGGTTTCTGAGCAGCAAACAAGAGATTTCCAAGGAAAGAAAGTCATCAGGGAGAAATGTGGTGTTCGAGACGTGGTGTCAGTTCACTGATTTGCGTGTTCTGCATCTTTGGCAGCATCAGAGTCGTTTCCGATTGTTGTATCGGTTTTGGAACCTTCCAGGTGTTGACTCAATGTTTTTGTTGTGTTGCTGTGTTTAGGACTTCGTCTGAAGCAGGAGTTCCTGGCGCTCGTGGAGCAGCAGTATGGCGTTCGTCCAAAGGGAGTGCCGGTCGGAGCCAAAGAACTGAAAGAAATCAACGAATGGGTTTCTCAGGAGACCGGCGGGAAGGTGCAGCGCTTCCTGGCCAAGTCCCCCTCCAGGAACCCCTCAGTGAACACCGTGAGCGCCGCCTACTTCCGAGGTGAGTCAGAGAGGCCTTCAAACTCCACATCTCCACGTCCACAGTTTGACGCTGGACAGCTGACCGCACAGCTTTCTGTCCACAGGGAGGTGGGTCACTCGCTTCAGTAACAGTGGAGTCATGGACGACTTCCAGGTGGACGGCGCGACACCTGTTCGCATTCCCATGATGCAGCAGGACAACTATCCTGTGAAGATGGGAGTTGACTCAGACCTGAGCTGCAAGGTGAGTGTTTCCTGATCTGAAACATTTGATCTCTGAGATCCGTCCTGAACAAGGTCCATTCTGCTCGTCCACCAGATCGCTCAGATCCAGATGCAGAACGAGGTCAGCATGTTCGTGTTCCTGCCGGACGAGGTGACGTCCAACATGACGCTGCTGGAGGACAGCCTGACCGCTGAGTTCGTCCAGGACCTCTCCATGACGCTGCTCCCAGCCCAGGTGTCCCTCACTCTGCCCACCCTGAGGCTCAGCTACTCCACAGACCTGCTGCCCCTGCTCAGCGACCTGGGTGAGTCCAGAACCAGAACCAGGTCCAGGTCCAGGTCCAGGTCCAGAACCAGGTCCAGGTCCAGGTCCAGGTCCAGGTCCAGTCTGACTGGTGACATTCCTAAATATGGATATTGTTTGAAAGGGAACAAATTATGAGGTTCAGTTTTGACAGGAGCCACTTACAGGTTCATTCTAAAGACCTTTAGTTTGTCTTCTTTGTTATTAAATTTTTGTATTCCTTTTTGTGTCTGTCACGTCTGAGACACTTAATCCCCCCCCACCTCGCTCACAGTGGACGTCCTGCTGTGTCCTCGGAGAATCTCTGTTCTCACTTGGACATTTGTGTTCACACGGTCGTGGTAGCTCCAGAGGACGGCTTCTACAGACGCTTCATGACTTGTCCTCATCTGTCCTCTGTGTCCGTCCCCTGTAGGTCTCACTGATTGGTTGGAGAACCCGCAGCTGGAGAAGATCTCAGGTCAGGCCACCAAGCTCACCAGCGTCAATCACAAGGTCGTGATGGAGACAGCACCTGAAGGCAACCAGTACCCGGGCGCCACCTCGACCCCCAACCACCTGACCTACCGGGTGGACCGCCCCTTCCTCTACCTGATCCGGGACGACGTGTCCGGGGCGCTCGTCTTCATCGGCAGAGTGGTCAACCCCCAAGGCCTGAGGATATAAGACACATTCCCATAATGCATTGCCCAGCCATTTACCCTCACCCCTCACCCCTAACCCCTCACCCCCCACCCCTCGACCTTCAACCCTCACCCCCACCCCTCAACCCTAACCCCCACCCCTCGACCTTCGACCCTCCCCCCCACCCCTCACGCCACACCCCCTACCCCTCCCCCCTACCCCTCACCCTTCAACCTAGAACCAAGTCTTAAGGTTCAAATAACACAAATAATAAGATGCTATAATTTCCTCTAAACTCAAACTCTCTTCTTGGTTCCTAGGACGGATTTCAGGTGTTTGCTCTACAGAAGTCTGTGAGGACATTTGATTTGATTTGATTTACTTTTCATGTTGAAACAAATACGTTGACGTGATCATGTTAATCTGACAAGATACTGATGATACGAAGAAAGACGTTAGAAATATTGTCATTTGTTTTTAAATAAAGAAACGAGATGATGAAACCACACGTGTCACTTGTTATGTCAAAATGAAAAAAGGATGTGAGTTCAAAAACATGTGGGAACATCCAGGCGAGGGGCGGAGCCTGTAGAGCAGCAGGGGCGGAGCCTGTAGAGCAGCAGGAGGCCGGAGTTGACGTATAAACTCTGCTGTGGAAAGATCAGTGTTGTTGTTTACAGCTCGTCCACACCGGGTCGGCCCTCATCACCAGAAGATCTGGAACCTCCTCGTGTTTCCAAGTGGACGTCTTCATCTTCTACGTGTCCGGCTCCTCTTCTTCATCCTGAGATGTTTGTGTTCTTCTAGTTTCACGTCACGTGTTAGAAACCTCATCAACACGTCCACTCGCTCTCTGGGAAGCTTCCACACATTGTCCTGCTGGTTCCTCACATGGACTCACTCTGACATGTTACACACATGTTACCAGGAGAAGATCCAGAACATGTCCAGAGACTCTGACTCTGACATTAGTTCTCACATAGAGAACCTGCAGAACATGTGAGGAACATGTCAGAGCTTCATGTCAAAAAACATTAATGAAATAAAGACGTCTCTAGCTGCAGAGGTTGGATGGACAGAGACATCCAATAAGTCCAAAGAGAATCAGAACAGATCCATGTTATAACCAGGAGGGGGAGCTGTACCCTTAATCAACAGCTCCAGTCCTGATCTGAAACTCTTCAATGTAGTTATAGATATTACTATTAATATAAATATAAACATGATTATATATATATAAAGATGAACATTAATTATAAACAGGCACAGACTGATTCAGAAGTTTTTCTGTGTGAAGGAGTATTTCTCCACATGCTCCTCCCACATTCCACCAAACACTTTCTGCAGATGTGGAATTTTCCACATAAACATCTGTTTCCACTTTGTTCCCCTGCCCCCGAGAACAAACTCATTCAACTACATTCATACAGAAACATAACACACTTTGTTAAATTTAGTTTAAGATCTAAAGCATAATTTTGTAGAACTAATAATAATAAAATCACAAATCTGACTTGAAGTTAAAGTTGAATCAGCTGCAACATTAAAATGTCTCAGATAAAACAGATAAATACAAATAAAAGAACAAAATGAGACATTTACAAAGTGATGTTAAAAATCATTTTCGTTGTTTTATATCTGTTAATCAACACAGCTCAGTGTCCACAAGAGGGCGAAAAAAACTGAGGAAACTCCTCTTTATGTAAAGTCAATAACAAGTCTGCTCACAATCAAATCCTCAAGGTTTCACAATAAATCCATAAAAACACGTGATGTTGTGTGTGTTTCACTCTATTCATATGAAAACATCTGGACTTGATTCTTCAGTGTTTTACGATTCAGATTCTGGAGAAGACAGAATCTTTAAACCTCGTCTGATCCCTCACATGTTTCCTGTAATCTAGATTCATTCATTACTGGTTCATTACCGGAACCAGTTGTGTGTGGGTGGGTCTGTATCTCGTCACCAGATAAACTGTGACTTGTTTCAGCTTTAAACCTTGACAGTGTTGCTCTGGATCTTTAGCGTCTGGAGTCTGAAGCTGAGACGAGAAGCAGGCGTCAGGAACCCGTGGGTCAGAGGATCTGCTCAGTGGCTCTGACTCTGCTCGTCAGGTCTGGACCTGCAGAGGTTTGTTGATCATCACAGGAATGTTTCAGACAAACAAGCCGAACAAGTTTCATCAACTTCCACTGAGACGGGTTTGAAGATTGAAGAGTTTATTACATCATCATTACATTTTTATAAAAGACCAGAAGGTTCTCTGTGATTGGTCCAAAGTCCAGTGAGAGTGAAGCCATCATTAGTTATTTGATGGTATAAAAACTGGCTGAGACGTTGTGATTGACAGTTGAGACTGACTCCTGATTGGCCGAGGGTGTGTTTGGGCGGGACCTTGATACCACCCAGTGCAGACGAGTCTGTGATTTACCATGTTAGCATGCTAACACGTGCTAATTGATACTAAGTACAAAGTACAGCTGGCGCAGATCTAGTTCTGAATCACATTTAATGACATTTCATCCTTTAGTTGTAACCTCATGGTGGCGCTAGATGAAAAGTTAATGGTGGAGTGGAGCCTGTGACGTCATCGAGTGGCTTCAGAGTTCACATTTGTTGAAGTAATAATTTTGGACTTCTGCATTATATAAAGAAAAGTGTATTAACATGTAAAATCAAATATATCTGAGAATATATCAGCTTATGAAGGAACACAGCAGCGATCGGACAGTTACAAAAATAAAAGCTCTTAGACACATGACGTCAGACGACTCAGCAGAAACACTGCAGCAGCATCTCTGACCATCTCCACTCTTCTTCTTCTTCTTCTTCTTCTTCTTCTTCTTCTTCTTCTTCTTCTTCTTCTTCTTCTTCTTCTTCTTCTTCTTCTTCTTCCTCCTCTCCTCCCTCCGGCTCTCTGGTCAGACGTCCTCTGTCTTTCCCTGCGACCTCTGGTTTCCTCTCCTCAGGTCTTCACACCTTTTTCTTCTTTCCCTCTAGATGATGCGTCCTCAGGTGTTTTCTGCTCCGTCACCAGCTCGTACCCCTTCCCGTCCTCCTCTGGTTCCTGACGTCTGGTCGAGCGCCGCAGGACCACGATGGTCAACAGGAAGCAGAGCATTCCCCCGCACACGAATACGACCTGCAAACCCAGGAACCTACAAACACACACAGAGGGTCAGGAGACTGAAGACGTCTTCGAACAAGGTCTATCGACCCCCTCTTTAATGGACAGTGAGTGGGTTCAGACTTGGTTTGAGGGTTAGAATCAGGTTTAGGTGTGTGTGTGTGTGTGTGTGTGTGTGTGTGTGTGTGGGGCTCACCTCTGTCTGAATCGGTCCAGGTTGTAGTACAGACAGGACGTTTGCTTGTCGCACTTCCTGCCCCACAGGATGCAGGTGGTGTCGATGACGCTGCCGTACAACACGGGGCTGGGCATGAAGGCTGCAGTCACATGACACCAACAGTCACATGACACCAACAGTCACATGACACCATGATTCAGATTAATCATGATTTCAGAATAAAATCAAAGTGTGAAAAAAATTAAACTATTGCTATCAGATAATCAACAAATCACAAAATAATGGATTCTCAGTTTATTAAAGAACGATTGATTCATTGAGCTTTATTAACTTGATATTCTTTTATCTCTTCTTCTATAACAAACAGCAGCTCTTCACACTGTTGACCAATCAGATGATGTTTGAACATGAAGGAGGGTTTTTACAAGCGTTTAGTTTTTCAT
The DNA here is from genome assembly GCF_947347685.1 of Pleuronectes platessa. Classification (NCBI taxonomy): domain Eukaryota; kingdom Metazoa; phylum Chordata; class Actinopteri; order Pleuronectiformes; family Pleuronectidae; genus Pleuronectes; species Pleuronectes platessa. The sequence goes on along the minus strand of NC_070640.1, from coordinate 462,907 downwards.
TCAACAGATTCAAACCTCCGGAATCGAACCGTTTCCTCTGAAACATCATGTGTTTTATTCTCAGGCTTTAACAAACAGCCTGAGTTGTCACATTCAAAGTGTTAAAGTTCAACACAACATGTTATTGTTCAGGTTTCATGGTGCTGAGGGAAACGTGTCTGATTTCTAAGACAGCTCCACAGGTTTTATCTCTGTTTTTGATATTTTATCATTTTATCCTTCTCTGTGTTTCAGCCTCTGGTGGTTTCCTCATTTCACTTCCTGTTGATATTGTTTTGTTGTGTGTGTGGACTTTGTGATACATCCAATGAAAAGACTCACCGAGCATTCTGAACAACATGTACTGAACTCCCACAGCAAAGGACTTGTCCTCTGTCGACACCGTCCTGCAGCAGAGACACAAACCCCAGGTTCACAGAAGGTGATGAAGAGGATGAAGAGGATGAAGTTTCACAGCAGCAGAGACACATCACGTTCGTTCAGCTTCTTTAAAAACTTCTGTTCTCACTCCATCTTTCACAACTTTTCACTTTAGACACAAAAACGATTTGGTGACGTTACATTTTCTCCTCTTGATGTTTATATTGAACAAAAATAAATAAACTCATTGAGAGGGAGATCGTTTATTGAACTGTTTGAAGCAATAAAACCTAGTAAATAAAAAAGCTGAAATTATGTCGGGAGAAAGAGAATATTCATTTTGCTTTAGTCTGCCTTTGTTGATTTTATTTTATTTTCTCAACTCTTTCCTCCAGTGGGTGAAACTTTAAAACGTCAGATTTTTATGGGTTTTAACTTGAAATTTCTTAAATCTTCGATTTGAAGACGGAAAGATGAAAACACACGAGTCTGACAGGGAGTTTTGAGGGCTCCCCCTGCAGGTGACTATCAGATGGAGAACAGGTGAAGCTCAGCTGAGCAGCAGCGTTTGTTTCTGATGGATTTTTTTTTTCTTTTACAATAAATCTCAAGATGGGACGAGTGAAATCAAACAATCTGAGGCGAGTTCATTGAAAAGTTTCTGGTCTGTTCTCCCCAAAACTCTATGTTTGTGTTTGTAAAAACTTTCGTCTTCAAGCATTAAAAGTTTTTGAAATGAGATGAAATCTGTTAAGTAGGAAACTGATAATTCAACCAACAGTTTCAGGAAACTTCAGGAGTTTCAGGAGCTGATCCGAGCTTTGACATGAAATAAATAGGTTCTGTCTTTGTACCTGAGAATCATCATGTATGACGGCGTCTGAGAGAAAGCGGCGATGAAGCTGGTGATTCCCAGAAGAGCCATGAAGGGGCGGAGCAGGTGGGCACAGCCGCTGCCGCAGGTTCCAGGAGCCGCGTGTTTGAGACCGGTGACGCAGCGACACTCTGTGTAGTTCTGTAGAAACCAAGACACGACACAGAGGTCACGACCTCGACAGGCTAAAGTCCTCAACAACAATAACAACAATAATAATCATAATGATAATGAACTCTTTCAGGGTCAGCTCAGCCAGACCGTCTCATCCACAGGAACATAGAAGAATCCCATTGGCTCTTATTCGAGGGGTCGAGTGATGCTAACCTCTTGTTGCTCCCTGAGTCACTTTGTGAGTCCAGCGACAACTACACAGTGAAATGATTCAAAACACTCACAGTGACTTTGTGTTTTATCTCCATCCCCTCGCAGCCGGCGTGACACGGTGACCGGAACTCGACCCCGTCTGAACCACAGACCGGGTTGAAGACGTCCTGAGGACAACCACAGCTGGAACTGCACGACAGTGCATCAGGGCTGAAAACACACAAACACACAAACACACACACACACACACACACACACACACACACACACACACACAATCTAAACTTTGACTTTTTAATAACCTACAGCTGTGGAACATTCCAAAGTAGAAGATGTGTTTGTTGTAACTTTATTCTCGATTAAAATGAGTTCCCGTCCAGGGATGACATCACTCCCTCGTCTTCCCTTTTTGCAATAAAAGTCTTTCATGAAGAAATGAATCCCCTGCTGTGAGTAAGGAGGCGGGGTTTATCACAGGGTCAACATACAACAAACCAGATGGCGCTAGAGGAAACCGACGCTAACACTCGGAGAACATGCAAACTCCACAGAAAGACCCCAGCTGAACCGGCTTGATGTAGTGTCAGCTGAGGAACAGACTGATGTGAGTGACGTACTCTGGAGGAAAGACACCGGCGACCCTCTGGGTGGAGCAGCCAATGAGCAGCAGCGGCACGGAGGACATGATGCAGAGCAGGATGGCGATGGTGCACAACTTGCTGGCTCCACTGACAGAAAGATTCAACCTCCGCATCAGGACTCCGCCCAGGACGGTGCCCAGCACTGCCATCGGGATCCCGACTCCTCCTGAACCAAAGACCCAGAAGAACAAACGTGTCAGACGCACTCTTTCTCTGCTGTCACACAAACACAAGATTCATCCTCACAACCACTTTTCCTCTGAGGCAGTTCAAAGGTCGCTCAGAGCCAGAGTCTGATCTCAGTGTCTCGACCAAAACATCTGCTTCCAGGGTCTCCAAGTAAGGAACTCTTAGGGGGGGATGTGCGTGACCAACAAGTCCAACAAGACCACAACACAACTTTCTGACCGACTTTAAATAACAGAACTCGTGATGCGTGTCGTCTGCAAAGAAGATTGCATATTTTGAACTGTGGTCCATTGAGAAGATAAACTGTGAGGACCTGGCTCCAACCAGTGAAGAAACTAAATGAGAAGCAACTCCCAACCGGGGTCAAGCAGGGGAACCAGACCCATGGGGACGCTCACCTATCATCAGCGTGGAGAAGGAGACGGTCTGACTGAACTGTCTCTCGATGAACTTGGCCATGAAGGTGGCGAGGCCGGCGAGCAGCGCTGCCAGGTTGACCTGCGCCAGCACCACCAGCAGGAAGACGGGGCTCTGCAGCGTCCGCAGAGCGATCCGAGGGAAACCTGGAGGACAAAGAGTGTCTTCACTCAACGACTGCAAAGGACAAGTAGAACATGGATCTTAACCAGTGAGTCTGGATGAACACAAATCTTAAAGTGACAATAAGTCCTTTTCTGCAACTAAACGTGGTTTCAAACACAACACTGCAGTGAAGGATGATGGGATATGTAGTCAGCTTCTTGTTAGGATTCCTTCAGCCGTAGCTAACGTTACCTTATTTCCCTGAAAACTTAAGATGCAGACGTCCGACAAATAAAATCCTTCATCTGCTTTAAATGAAGAGTTAAAAACCATCAAGATCTCAAAAGTGTTTCATAAAAATGTGACTTCAAACTGGATAAAAAGTCACTTTTGACTCTTCAGACAAACCAATTTTCACAAGGAATGTTTCATTTCATTTAGCTGTGAAAGCGACTCACAAATGTGCATCAGGATCTGGTGATTTTAGATGATTTAACGTGTAAACAAGCTGCTGATGAAAGCCTGACCCTTGTTCAGGGTCGTTGACCTTTAGTGGTTGTTCATCAGACAGAAAAAACAGAAGAGGCAAAGAAGACTCTCACTTTTGAGGAACTGAAGGACGGGGAGATGCTGCAGCTGGTCGTCCGGTCTGGACTCTGCATCGTCCACTCCGCCCTGAACAAAGGACACAAAGCATCACAGACCAGGATCTGAAACCTCTGAGTCTGCAGCTGCTATCAGGAAGTCTGCCTGAAGGTGACACATGTGTCCTCTGAATAACATGTGAGACACTGCAGAGGAACCTCTCTTCATGTTGGTGCTGAGGTCAAACACTGAACTGACGTCAGATGTGGGCTGAGCCGAGAAGAGCGAGACCAGCTCTCCTCAGAGGTTCAGAGGTTCATCATCTCACAGGATCTGCAGGAGATCAGCAGCAGGTCCGGTCTTATGGTTCATATGTGGACCGTGTTATCAACCAGCTGCTTGTTTCCATGGCAGTCTGATGTTAGTGTCTCAGGATCGGTCTGTCCAGTGTCAGCTCGGTTTTAGGTCCGTGTTTGGTCTCTACCATCTTTAGCTGCTAAATGTTCAGCAGCTCAGAGCCTTGTGCTGCTGTGAAATTAAAGAAGACGCGATGCAAAAAGAAAAGAATAAAATACCAGATTAGCATAAAATAAAATGAAATACAAATGCTATGATGGGGACAATGTGAGGACACCCAGGAGGACATGAGTCTTCAGCCTCGTCTTAAATATGTCGACATCTCATCAGGAAATCGGACAAAACAATAAATGATTCTCTGAAATGTGAGAGTGAAGCTCGAGTGTAAAAGTGAAAGAGCTGCAGCTCAGACGGGTGGGGGGGGGGGGGGGGGGGGATGTTGAGCAATCGTTGGATGACGGTTTGTTTTTCTTCTGCTGATAAACGAGTTGCAGCAGAACTTTCTCTCTCTTTGACAAACGAACATGTTTGAACTCGTTGAGACTTCAGAACAACAGGAACTCAGCTGCTGCTCTATGAAATCCACCAAACGCTGTCCAGGGAGATGGATCACTGTGTCTCACTGTGTCTCACCGTGTCTCACCGTGTCTCACCCTGTCTCACTGTGTCTCACTGTGTCTCACTGTGTCTCACCCTGTCTCACTGTGTCTCACCCTGTCTCACCCTGTCTCACCGTGTCTCACCGTGTCTCACCCTGTCTCACCGTGTCTCACTGTGTCTCACTGTGTCTCACCCTGTCTCACTGTGTCTCACCCTGTCTCACCCTGTCTCACCCTGTCTCACTGTGTCTCACCCTGTCTCACCCTGTCTCACCGTGTCTCACCCTGTCTCACTGTGTCTCACCCTGTCTCACCGTGTCTCACCCTGTCTCACCCTGTCTCACCCTGTCTCACCGTGTCTCACCCTGTCTCACCGTGTCTCACCCTGTCTCACCCTGTCTCACCCTGTCTCACCGTGTCTCACCCTGTCTCACCCTGTCTCACCCTGTCTCACCGTGTCTCACCCTGTCTCACCGTGTCTCACCGTGTCTCACCCTGTCTCACCCTGTCTCACCCTGTCTCACCGTGTCTCACCCTGTCTCACTGTGTCTCACCCTGTCTCACCCTGTCTCACTGTGTCTCACCCTGTCTCACTGTGTCTCACCCTGTCTCACCCTGTCTCACCCTGTCTCACTGTGTCTCACCCTGTCTCACCGTGTCTCACCCTGTCTCACCGTGTCTCACCGTGTCTCACCCTGTCTCACCCTGTCTCACTGTGTCTCACCCTGTCTCACCCTGTCTCACCCTGTCTCACCGTGTCTCACCGTGTCTCACCCTGTCTCACCCTGTCTCACCCTGTCTCACCGTGTCTCACCGTGTCTCACCCTGTCTCACCCTGTCTCACCGTGTCTCACCCTGTCTCACCCTGTCTCACCGTGTCTCACCGTGTCTCACCCTGTCTCACCCTGTCTCACTGTGTCTCACCCTGTCTCACTGTGTCTCACCGTGTCTCACTGTGTCTCACCCTGTCTCACCCTGTCTCACCCTGTCTCACCGTGTCTCACCCTGTCTCACCCTGTCTCACCGTGTCTCACCCTGTCTCACCGTGTCTCACCCTGTCTCACCGTGTCTCACCCTGTCTCACCGTGTCTCACCCTGTCTCACCCTGTCTCACCCTGTCTCACCGTGTCTCACCCTGTCTCACCCTGTCTCACCGTGTCTCACCCTGTCTCACTGTGTCTCACCCTGTCTCACCGTGTCTCACCGTGTCTCACCCTGTCTCACCCTGTCTCACCGTGTCTCACTGTGTCTCACCCTGTCTCACCCTGTCTCACCGTGTCTCACTGTGTCTCACCGTGTCTCACCGTGTCTCACCCTGTCTCACTGTGTCTCACTGTGTCTCACTGTGTCTCACCCTGTCTCACTGTGTCTCACCCTGTCTCACCCTGTCTCACCGTGTCTCACCGTGTCTCACCCTGTCTCACCGTGTCTCACTGTGTCTCACTGTGTCTCACCCTGTCTCACTGTGTCTCACCCTGTCTCACCCTGTCTCACCCTGTCTCACTGTGTCTCACCCTGTCTCACCCTGTCTCACCGTGTCTCACCCTGTCTCACTGTGTCTCACCCTGTCTCACCGTGTCTCACCCTGTCTCACCCTGTCTCACCCTGTCTCACCCTGTCTCACCGTGTCTCACCCTGTCTCACCCTGTCTCACCCTGTCTCACCGTGTCTCACCCTGTCTCACCCTGTCTCACCCTGTCTCACCGTGTCTCACCCTGTCTCACCGTGTCTCACCGTGTCTCACCCTGTCTCACCCTGTCTCACCCTGTCTCACCGTGTCTCACCCTGTCTCACTGTGTCTCACCCTGTCTCACCCTGTCTCACTGTGTCTCACCCTGTCTCACTGTGTCTCACCCTGTCTCACCCTGTCTCACCCTGTCTCACTGTGTCTCACCCTGTCTCACCGTGTCTCACCCTGTCTCACCGTGTCTCACCGTGTCTCACCCTGTCTCACCCTGTCTCACTGTGTCTCACCCTGTCTCACCCTGTCTCACCGTGTCTCACCGTGTCTCACCCTGTCTCACCCTGTCTCACCCTGTCTCACCGTGTCTCACCGTGTCTCACCCTGTCTCACCCTGTCTCACCGTGTCTCACCCTGTCTCACCCTGTCTCACCGTGTCTCACCGTGTCTCACCCTGTCTCACCCTGTCTCACTGTGTCTCACCCTGTCTCACTGTGTCTCACCGTGTCTCACTGTGTCTCACCCTGTCTCACCCTGTCTCACCCTGTCTCACCGTGTCTCACCCTGTCTCACCCTGTCTCACCGTGTCTCACCCTGTCTCACCGTGTCTCACCCTGTCTCACCGTGTCTCACCCTGTCTCACCGTGTCTCACCCTGTCTCACCCTGTCTCACCCTGTCTCACCGTGTCTCACCCTGTCTCACCCTGTCTCACCGTGTCTCACCCTGTCTCACTGTGTCTCACCCTGTCTCACCGTGTCTCACCGTGTCTCACCCTGTCTCACCCTGTCTCACCGTGTCTCACTGTGTCTCACCCTGTCTCACCCTGTCTCACCGTGTCTCACCGTGTCTCACCGTGTCTCAGAACGTCCTCCTCAAATCGAGTTCTGTCTCTGGACATATTTCACTGATTCTAAGTTTCAATAGAATCAGAATCATGAGGAAACTCATCAAGTTAGAATAAACCTGGACTTGTTAATCCTCACGAGACAACGGACCTCTCTGGGCATGACTCTGGGGAAGAAGAGGTACGGCAGCGCCACGAGGACCAGGAGGCCGGAGGCCACCAGGAAGCCGAGCCACCAGGCGCCGACCCAGCGAAGGTCTTTGGACTCCAGCCGGATCTGGTCTGGAGTCACAACAGAGATCCATCAGCAACATAATGATCACAGTCAATAATCACTAGGTGAGAAAAGTGCACCAGGTTTTCTGCTCGATCAAATATTAATACAGAGAATATTCATTTGTATAATTATTGGAACACGATACAAAACTTAAAATCCTGATTTCACTGAACTGGTTAAACAAGAGTTTTTATTTTCAAACACTGAGCTGAGATGTCAAATCACACACACAAACACACACACACACACACACATACACACACACACACACACACACACACACACACACAAACACTGTGTTATAAGAAAGTGACTCAACTCAAAAATGTCAGAAACAATATTTGACAAACATCTGTTTAGATGTTTTAGTCTGGTTCATGTCCCATCTGCTAACATGGAGGTTATATTTACTGCAGCCAGCCACCAGGGGGTGATCAAGATGATTTGGTCTCCGTTCGGGGGGGGCTGACATGTCGCCCATCTTTATTTGTGGGGTGTGGTCTTCTGATGTGTTAAAACATCTGAAATAAGTTCTTCAATAAACCGTACGACTAAATTTCATAATGAATCATATTTTATTTAAATGAGCACCAGATGATCTGAAGATCAAAGGAGTGAAAACCTTTAATCACAACATGTTTCCTGTTGTT
>NC_070640.1:437500-450000 GCF_947347685.1 Pleuronectes platessa | reverse complement strand
CAGACCAGACCAGACCATCAAACCAGACCAGGCCCGACCAGACCAGACCAGACCAGACCAGACCAGACCAGACCAGACCATCAAACCAGACCAGGCCCGACCAGACCAGACCAGATCAGACCAGACCAGACCAGATCAGACCAGATCAGACCAGACCAGACCAGACCAGACCAGACCATCAAACCAGACCAGGCCCGACCAGACCAGACCAGACCAGACCAGGCCCGACCAGACCAGACCAGACCAGACCAGATCAGACCAGACCAGACCAGACCAGATCAGACCAGACCAGACCAGACCAGACCATCAAACCAGACCAGGCCCGACCAGACCAGACCAGATCAGACCAGACCAGACCAGACCAGACCAGACCATCAAACCAGACCAGGCCCGACCAGTCCAGATCAGACCAGACCAGACCAGACCAGACCATCAAACCAGACCAGGCCCGACCAGACCCGACCAGACCAGACCAGACCAGACCAGACCAGATCAGACCAGACCAGACCAGACCAGACCAGACCATCAAACCAGACCAGGCCCGACCAGACCAGACCAGATCAGACCAGATCAGACCAGATCAGACCAGACCAGACCAGACCAGACCAGACCATCAAACCAGACCAGGCCCGACCAGACCAGACCAGACCAGACCAGACCAGACCAGACCAGACCAGATCAGACCAGATCAGACCAGACCAGACCAGACCATCAAACCAGACCAGGCCCGACCAGACCAGACCAGACCAGACCAGATCAGACCAGACCAGACCAGACCAGACCATCAAACCAGACCAGGCCCGACCATACCAGACCAGACCAGACCAGATCAGACCAGACCAGACCAGACCAGCCCATCACACCAGACCAGGCCCGACCAGACCAGACCAGACCAGACCAGACCAGATCAGACCAGACCAGACCAGACCAGACCATCAAACCAGACCAGGCCCGACCAGACCAGACCAGATCAGACCAGACCAGACCAGACCAGACCATCAAACCAGACCAGACCAGACCAGACCAGACCATCACACCAGACCAGACCAGACCAGATCAGACCAGACCATCAAACCAGACCAGGCCCGACCAGACCAGACCAGACCAAACCAGACCAGATCAGACCAGACCAGACTCTGTGTTACTCAGATGATGCAGAGTGACGAGTGTTAGTGTGTGTTTTTGTGTTAGTGTGTTTCTGTGTTATGTGTGTTTCTGTGTTATGTGTGTTTCTGTGTTAGTGTGTGTGTCTGTGTTAAGGCCGGTGCATGCTTCTGAGTTTTCACGAGCCCGCAAGCGTAAGAGCCTCCGGGCCCCTTAGTGCTCATGTATCTCTTCTTACTTGCGTCGCCCAATTTTTCTAACTAGACTTCAAAGCTCCGCGATCCTCACGCAGCCCGCAAGGCTGTGATTGGTCTGCTAACTACATCCTTTCCGGAGTCGCATTTCCGGTTTCATGTCCCATGACACCGGCAGAAACAACGGAAGATTTAGAAGATCGAATATGGACCAAACAGAAGAGCGAGTGGCAGAAGAGATCCGGTAGTATGATCACTTGTATAACCCGTCACTGACTGGAGGATTTGTTCGCCAGAAACAGGCTACAAGGAGCCGCAGTGGTGATGTAAATAAACAATCGACGAAGAAGAAGGAAGGCGTCTCTAAGGTCGTCTTCGACAAAAAACATTACTCCGCCTAGTGTTCTGGCGGGGAACTGCTTTATAGGACGCGCAGCGCTTGGGGAAGCATGAATGACAACGAGTCCTGCGACACAGCTGCGTGAAACGCCGCCGACGTAGTTGCAGAAGCATGCGCCGGCCTTTAGTGTGTGTTTCTGTGTTTGTGTGTTTCTGTGTTAGTGTGGGTTTTTGTGTTAGTGTGTGTGTCTGTGTTAGTGTGTGTTTCTGTGTTAGTGTGTGTGTCTGTGCTAGTGTGTGTGTCTGTGTTAGTGTGTGTTTCTGTGTCTGTTCATCACAACACATCCTGCAGAAATTCACTGACAGAACATTTACTACTATTTGGACAGTAAAATGAAAAAGGTTCGATTGTGGCTTCAACACCATGGATGAGCCACATTTCCATCTGGACTGAGAAGCTGAAACTTAAGTAAGAATCACTTCCTGTAGTTTTACACATGAAACATCTGGAAAAGTGAAGACGAGTGAAGAAGAGTCGACGCTTCAGATGTTTCCTCATAACAGGGCGACATCTACTGGCCACAGTGTGGAACTGCCAAATATAAATGCTCTATCAGTATAATTATTCTGTACCCTCATCATATTGACTTTAAGGACAATCAGGATATTTTATGTATCAAATGTTAAAAAACAGAAAAGATCTGATGGTCTCCGTCCACTTTCCCTTTGAGGGACGTGAGCTCTGTGATTGGCTGTTCAGTGCTGGCTATTTTATTTCAGACACAGAGAGCCAGCAAGTTTTACCGTGAAGTGACCTCTAGTGGTCGTAGAGAATGAAACATGGTATATAAATGAGTTGTGGGGGGGACACACGAAACACTGTGTTTCTGGAATCCATCTTTTTAATCGAGTCAATTTAACCGATATCAACATCTTCTGCTGAACACACAAACGCTCAGGTCAAAGTATCCTCACCAAATAAACACAATGAGATGTGTTTAAAACATAAATATTTCAGTAAACCTGAAGCCATGGATAGTATTGTAGAAGTAATATGTGCAAATCTTATTGAACTGGATTCGTTTATTCAATGAATCAACACAAAAACATGAAAGATCCAAACTTTCATTCAGTCTTTTGGATGAATCTGATTTGATGTGTCTGATGAGCTGTTCTTGTGTTTCTGTGATAAACTGTTTGGATTATGAAACATTCAACATGTTATAAATGTATATATATATATATATATATATATAATGTATATTATAAATGTTCAGACGTATCATGTTTCTTTTACATTCATTACATGAACTGACAAAAAGTTATTATTGAAAAGAAACTTGTGTTTGTTCAGTTTTGACCCTGAAGGGATTGACTCTGTTTGTTTCTGTTGCATGCTGGGAGCTCTGGGGACGGCTCCGCCTCCTGACGGCCCCGTGGTTTCATCACTGTGTGTCCAGTTACCACGGAAGCGCTAATGAGCGTTAATATCTGTGAACACAGGGGAAGCTTAACGAGCCGTTACCAACAAAACACTTATCAACAGTTTCTGATGTAATTTGTCCTGAGGGACAACAGACATGTTTATCAGAGCGGACACCAGGGGGCAGTAGTCTGCAGGGACTCATCTCCAGCTGACAGGAAGAAGAACCAGAGACACAAATAACAACAACATGAACTTCATCACTTTGGTCAACACACACATTCTATTCCAGAAAGAAAAGAAGGAACTGACCACTGGTGGATTCATGCTCTTTGTGCTAAGCTAGGCTAACAACATTCTGGATGCACAGGGATGATGAAATATATAAATGGACATATCACTTAACTGTCATAAGATCATCACTCATAAACTGATAGCTCACACCTGGTTCACTCATCTGGTTCAATCATCTGGTTCACTAATCTGGTTCACACCTGGTTCACTAATCTGGTTCACACCTGGTTCACTAATCTGGTTCACACCTGGTTCGCCTGCAGGTGTGAAGGTGAAGAGAAGGTCACTTCTAGCGAGGGACTCCCTGTCCGTCGGCCCCTGAACACTGCTTTGATTCTATTAACCTGCTGGTCACTGAGACTACTGGGAAATCTCACACACACACACACACACAGACACACAGACACACACACACACACACACACACACACACACACACATACACACACACACACACACACTCTCTCTCTCTCTCTCTCTCTCTCTCTCTCTCTCTGTTAAACTGACTCTTTCATTTTTTCAATCATTTGTGTAAATGTCATTATGAATTAAAAATGAATCCGATCAGCTGTGATATGATAATTAATAATACTTAATTAATAAAACATAAAACAAATCATCAGTTTTTCCCTTTAAAGCGTCACTGGGTCACTGTAAAGGCCTACCTACCACAAAAGGACCTAGAGACAATAATACATGCATTCATAACCTCCTGTCTGGATTACTGTAATTCCTTGTATATAGGATTAGACAAAGCTAGGACAAAACACAGAACCATATCACCTCCATGCTGCGCCTCCTACACTGGCTTCCTGTCCGTCACAGCATCATTTTAAAATCTTACTTTTAACTTTTAAATCTCTTCACAGAATGCCACCGTCTGATTTATCAGAACTTCTTATTATACACACTCCAGTTAGAGAACTGAGATCAGCTGCTCAACTTCTCCTCAACAAACCGCAGACAAACTAATAACAATTTTTATTATTATAGAAAAAATAATTTGTATCTCATAATTATGACTTAGTATCTCATTATTATGAGATACTATCTCATTATTATGACTTAGTATCTCATAATAATGAGATGCTAAGTCATAATTATGAGATAAAAAAAAAAGATTCTTCATCAATGTGGCGGAAATAGGCTTCCATAGTTATTAGTATTACTTGAACTTGAATGTATTAGGTTGTAACTGTCCTTTGGCCGTGTCACTCATCCTGTACAGCACGTTGGTCAACCAAGTTGTTCTAAATGTGCTATAGAAATAAAATTGACATTGACATTGACTGTAACTGATGAACAGCGCCCCCTGCAGCCACACATGGTGAACTGGTCACTGTGTGTGATGAAGTGAATCAATGTGTTGACCGTGTCGTGGTTATTACCCATGATCCTCTGCTTCCTGAACCTGAAGAGCTGCTGCTGTAACAAATCCACCAAACTGTTCAGAACTCTTCATGTTTCACAGTTTCCTGCTGAATACTGGAGATAAACTCTGGTTGTTAATAACTTCAGAGTGTTTTTAACTGATCTGAGTTCAGCTTCACTCTTCAGCTGCAGCTGGTTGTGTCTGTGACTCTCAGTCAGTTGTTCTCTCAGGAGATGGAACCCACTCAGCAGAGTCACAGAGAACAGACGCTCAGGGAGAGAAGGAGGAAACTTTCTCTTGTTCACACTCACACATCAGACTCACTTCATCCAGCTGCTGCTTTCAGGTGAAGAAGTTTAAACCTGAACTCTGAAGTTGTTCAGGTTAATTCCCAGATGATCCGAGTTTCCTGCCCCTGGTGACGACTTCTCTATAAAAGTGAATCCAGCTCCCGGCTTCAGCAGAAGTTGGTTCTCTCCGTGTTTGATAACTTCACAGAAACTGAAGGTTCATCTGTTTTCATGTTGTCTCATTTAAATCCTCTTTCATTTCTAATGTTTTTCCTGATTCAGGGTCTGCAGTTAGAACTCTGTTTATTTAAACTATGTGAGAACTGATCCGTGAGCTTCTGTTTGCAGGTTGATGGAAAACTTCACGTTGAACAGCGACACCCTGCAGCTGGAGGGGTTAAAGGTCACCCAGGTTTCTGTCTACCCTGTCTTCTTCTTCTTCCTCCTCTCCTACATCCTCATCAATTTAGCAAACATCGGCATCCTGGTGCTGATTTTCATAGATAAGAACCTTCACCAGCCCATGTACCTGCTCTTCTGTAACCTGCCCGTCAATGACATCGTGGGAAACTCCATCATGTTGCCCGGGGTAATGTCGGACATCCTGCGTCCGCCCTCCGAGCGCCTCATCAGCTACTACGAGTGTGTGCTGCAGGCGTTCACCACGCACATGTTCGGCACCACCTCTCACACCATCCTGATGATCATGGCCTTTGACAGATACGTGGCCATCTGTAATCCTCTGCGTTACGCCGCCATCATGACCAGCAACATGGTGGTCAAGCTGACTGTGTCTGCCTGGGGCGTGGCCTTTGTTCTGGTGGGGATTCTGCTGGGTTTGACCATAAGACTGAACCGATGCAGGACTCTGATCATGAATCCTTACTGTGACAACGCCTCGCTGTTCAAACTCTCCTGTGAGAGTGTGTTTATTAATAACATCTACGGCCTCACGTTCACCGTGGTCCTGTTCTCAGCTTCTATCGGCAGCATAGTTCTCACCTACGCTAAGATCACAGTCGTGTGTGTGACCAGTAAGAACCAGTCTCTGAACAGTAAGGCCCTGAAGACCTGCAGCACTCACCTGTGTCTGTACCTGATCATGTTGTGTAGTGGAATGATTGTAATTACTCTGCATCGCTTCCCTCAGTACTCGGACTACAGGAAGCTGTCGGCCATTCTGTTCCACGTCATCCCCGGCAGCTTGAACCCGCTCATCTACGGAATCCAGTCCAGAGAGATACGAACGTTTCTGTCTAAACTGATTCACTCCAGAAAAGTCTCATAATTCTCACATAAACACAGTGAAGTTTAAAACACATTATTTAGAGGAAACATGGGTCTTCTCTGTTTTTATGTTTTCATCAGTGAACCTCTTTTTTTAAGTAATAATGAATCAGGAAAATAAATGATAAAGATTTTTAGTTTTTAATCAATAAAGTAAATATCATTCTCATTGTTTTACTGAGAAACTGCAGATTCACTCTTTATTGAAGTAAATGTTTCAAAATGTACATGTTACATTACATTGTACTTATATGATGTATAGACAATAAATATCTAAAAACATTGACATTTATTATTATTACTGTTATAATTATCAACAAGTACCAGCAGTGTGAAAGTATAATAATATTGTCATGTCTTCACACCTCGACTCTTATTAAACTTCTAATCATGTTTGTGTCTCCACCTCGTCCACGTGATTAATTTCATTCTGATTCTAAAGCAACAGCTTCTGATCGTTGAAGTGTGTGTGTGTGTGTGTGTGTGTGTGTGTGTGAATTTGTGTGTGTGTGTGTGTGTGTCTGCTCACTGATCCTGTAGAAACGCACCTGTTCTCTCAGGCTTTCCATTGAGTGTGTTTCACTGCAGCTGATTTCATTTTTCTTATCATATTTTTATATTTTATTTTGTTCTATTATTTTTTTATTATTATTATTCTTATATATTTTTATTTTTATTTGACATTATTAATTGTATGTTATTAGTATTACTTGAACTTGAATGTATTAGGTTGTAACTGTCCTTTGGCCGTGTCACTCATCCTGTACAGCACGTTGGTCAACCAAGTTGTTCTAAATGTGCTATACAAATAAAATTGACATTGACTGTAACTGATGAACAGCGCCCCCTGCAGCCACACATGGTGAACTGGTCACTGTGTGTGATGAAGTGAATCAATGTGTTGACCGTGTCGTGGTTATTACCCATGATCCTCTGCTTCCTGAACCTGAAGAGCTGCTGCTGTAACTAATCCACCAAACTGTTCAGAACTCTTCATGTTTCACAGTTTCCTGCTGAATACTGGAGATAAACTCTGGTTGTTAATAACTTCAGAGTGTTTTTAACTGATCTGAGTTCAGCTTCACTCTTCAGCTGCAGCTGGTTGTGTCTGTGACTCTCAGTCAGTTGTTCTCTCAGGAGATGGAACCCACTCAGCAGAGTCACAGAACAGACGCTCAGGGAGAGAAGGAGGAAACTTTCTCTTGTTCACACTCACACATCAGACTCACTTCATCCAGCTGCTGCTTTCAGGTGGAAAAGTTTCAACCTGAACTCTGAAGTTGTTCAGGTTAATTCCCAGATGATCCGAGTTTCCTGCCCCTGGTGACGACTTCTCTATAAAAGTGAATCCAGCTCCCGGCTTCAGCAGAAGTTGGTTCTCTCCGTGTTTGATCACTTCACAGAAACTGAAGGTTCATCTGTTTTCATGTTGTCTCATTTAAATCCTCTTTCATTTCTAATGTTTTTCCTGATTCAGGGTCTGCAGTTAGAACTCTGTTTATTTAAACTATGTGAGAACTGATCCGTGAGCTTCTGTTTGCAGGTTGATGGAAAACTTCACGTTGAACAGCGACACCCTGCAGCTGGAGGGGTTAAAGGTCACCCAGGTTTCTGTCTACCCTTTCTTCCTTTTCTTCCTCCTCTCCTACATCCTCATCATCTTAGCAAACCTCGGCATCCTGGTGCTGATTTTCATAGATAAGAACCTTCACCAGCCCATGTACCTGCTCTTCTGTAACCTGCCCGTCAATGACATCGTGGGAAACTCCATCATGTTGCCCCGGCTGCTGTCGGACATCCTGCGTCCGCCCTCCGAGCGCCTCATCAGCTACTACGAGTGTGTGCTGCAGGCGTTCACCACGCACATCTACGGCACCACCTCTCACACCATCCTGATGATCATGGCCTTTGACAGATACGTGGCCATCTGTAATCCTCTGCGTTACGCCGCCATCATGACCAGCAACATGGTGGTCAAGCTGACTGTGTCTGCCTGGGGCGTGGCCTTTGTTCTGGTGGGGATTCTGCTGGGTTTGACCATAAGACTGAACCGATGCAGGACTCTGATCACGAACCCGTTCTGTGACAACGCCTCGCTGTTCAAACTCTCCTGTGAGAGTGTGTTTATTAATAACATCTACGGCCTCACGTTCACCGTGGTCCTGTTCTCAGCTTCTATCGGCAGCATAGTTCTCACCTACGCTAAGATCACAGTCGTGTGTGTGACCAGTAAGAACCAGTCTCTGAACAGTAAGGCCCTGAAGACCTGCAGCACTCACCTGTGTCTGTACCTGATCATGTTGTGTAGTGGAATGATTGTAATTACTCTGCATCGCTTCCCTCAGTACTCGGACTACAGGAAGCTGTCGGCCATTCTGTTCCACGTCATCCCCGGCAGCTTGAACCCGCTCATCTACGGAATCCAGTCCAGAGAGATACGAACGTTTCTGTCTAAACTGATTCACTCCAGAAAAGTCTCATAATTCTCACATAAACACAGTGAAGTTTCAAACACATTATTTAGAGGAAACATGGGTCTTCTCTGTTTTTATCTTTTCATCAGTGAATCTTTTTGTTTAAAGTAATAATGAATCAGGAAAATAAATGATAAAGATTTTTAGTTTTTAATCAATAAAGTAAATATCATTCTCATTGTTTTACTGAGAAACTGCAGATTCAGTCTTTATTGAAGTAAATGTTTCAAAATGTACATTACATTACATTGTACTTATATGATGTATAGACAATAAATATCTGAAAACATTGACATTTATTATTATTACTGTTATAATTAGCAACAAGTACCAGCAGTTTGAAAGTATAATAATATTGTCATGTCTTCACACCTCGACTCTTATTAAACTTCTAATCATGTTTGTGTCTCCACCTCGTCCACCTGATTAATTTCATTCTGATTCTAAAGCAGCAGCTTGTGATCGTAGAAGTGTGTGTGTGTGTGTGTGTGTGTGTGTGTGAGTGTGTGTGTGTGTATGTGTGTGTGAGTGTGTATGTGTGTGTGTGTGTGTGTGTGTGAGTGTGTGGGAGTGTGTGTGAGTGTGTATGTGTGTGTGTGTGTGTGTGAGTGTGAGTGTGTGTGAGTGTGTGTGAGTGTGTGTGAGTGTGTATGTGTGTGAGTGTGTATGTGTGTGTGTGTGTGTGAGTGTGAGTGTGTGTGAGTGTGTGTGAGTGTGTGTGAGTGTGTGTGTGTGTGTATTAAATATATTTAAACGTCCTGACGTGGAATATAAACCTCGGCCCTGAAACAGTTTGAAACACCAGGGGGCGTAATGAGCCAAATGTGAATGTAGATGTTTTTATAAATGTGAAAACAACATGAGTGCTTTGATCTTTGATCTTTGATCTTCAAAGATCAAAGATCAAAGATCAAATATCAGAGATCATAGATCAAAGATCAAAGCACTCATGTTGTTTTCAGCTCCAACACATTTACGCTTCTCTTTAATGTTTCCACAGAAAACTAACAGCTGATCCTGATTCGTCATTTGATGTGTCAAAGTATAAAAGTGTAAAGTTTCCCTCTGAAGATCGTTTCTATCAACTGGATCTGACACTGATGTCACATTAGTTAATAAAGAATCTTAATAAAGATCATTTCACTTCATGGCAGCTTGAATCTTCCTCCGAAGTGAAATGTGATCAAATCTCTTTGTTCATTTATGTTGAAAGATGCAGAAGAATAAATCTGATCATTTCTCCAAAATGTTTCAAAACCTTTCAAAGTCAGTTTGAAAATGTAAAAAGTAGAAAGGGTCGGGTCACCTCCTGTCACCTCTTGTCACCTCCTGTCTAAACCTGTCTCCTCCTGTCACCTCCTGTCACCTCCTGTCACCTCCTGTCTAAACCTGTCTCCTCCTGTCACCTCCTGTCACCTCCTGTCACCTCCTGTCACCTCCTGTCACCTCCTGTCTAAACCTGTCACCTCCTGTCACCTCCTGTCACCTCCTGTCTAAACCTGTCTCCTCCTGTCACCTCCTGTCACCTCCTGTCACCTCCTGTCTAAACCTGTCTCCTCCTGTCACCTCCTGTCACCTCCTGTCTAAACCTGTCACCTCCTGTCACCTCCTGTCTAAACCTGTCTCCTCCTGTCACCTCCTGTCACCTCCTGTCTAAACCTGTCACCTCCTGTCACCTCCTGTCTAAACCTGTCACCTCCTGTCACCTCCTGTCACCTCCTGTCTAAACCTGTCTCCTCCTGTCACCTCCTGTCACCTCCTGTCTAAACCTGTCACCTCCTGTCACCTCCTGTCTAAACCTGTCACCTCCTGTCACCTCCTGTCACCTCCTTTCTAAACCTGTCACCTCCTGTCACCTCCTGTCACCTCCTGTCACCTCCTGTCTAAACCTGTCACCTCCTGTCACCTCCTGTCACCTCCTGTCACCCCCTGTCACCTCCTGTCTAAACCTGTCACCTCCTGTCACCTCCTTTCTAAACCTGTCACCTCCTGTTACCTCATGTCACCTCCTGTCACCTCATGTTACCTCCTGTTACCTCATGTCACCTCCTGTCACCTCCTGTTACCTCCTGTCACCTCCTGTTCATCATGGTGTCTCACCCGGGCCTGGTGCTGCTGATCTCCACTGGGCGGAGCCTCCACCAGCCCATGGACCTTCTCTTCTGCAACATGAGCATCATCATCACGATCTTCATCCCACATGTTCTCCGAGATGTTTTCATCTCAAACTCCGAGCGCTACATTTCTTACGTGGTTCAGACGATCTGCGTCCATCTGCACGGCAGCACCTCCCACACCGTGCTCATGATCATCATCGTGGGCCTTCATCATCGTCGTCCTTCATCATCGTGGGCCTACATCATCGTCGTCCTTCATCATCGTCGTCCTTCATCATCGTCGTCCTTCATCATCGTGGGCCTTCATCATCGTCGTCCTTCATCATCGTGGGCCTTCATCATCGTCGTCCTTCATCATCGTCGTCCTTCATCATCGTGGGCCTTCATCATCGTCGTCCTTCATCATCGTCGTCCTTCATCATCGTCGTCCTTCATCATCGTGGGCCTTCATCATCGTCGTCCTTCATCATCGTCGTCCTTCATCATCGTGGGCCTTCATCATCGTCGTCCTTCATCATCGTCGTCCTTCATCATCGTCGTCCTTCATCATCGTCGTCCTTCATCATCGTCGTCCTTCATCATCGTCGTCCTTCATCATCGTCGTCCTTCATCATCGTGGGCCTTCATCATCGTCGTCCTTCATCATCGTGGGCCTTCATCATCGTCGTCCTTCATCATCGTCGTCCTTCATCATCGTGGGCCTTCATCATCGTCGTCCTTCATCATCGTGGGCCTTCATCATCGTGGGCCTTCATCATCGTCGTCCTTCATCATCGTGGGCCTACATCATCGTCGTCCTTCATCATCGTCGTCCTTCATCATCGTCGTCCTTCATCATCGTGGGCCTTCATCATCGTCGTCCTTCATCATCGTGGGCCTTCATCATCGTCGTCCTTCATCATCGTCGTCCTTCATCATCGTGGGCCTTCATCATCGTCGTCCTTCATCATCGTCGTCCTTCATCATCGTCGTCCTTCATCATCGTGGGCCTTCATCATCGTCGTCCTTCATCATCGTCGTCCTTCATCATCGTGGGCCTTCATCATCGTCGTCCTTCATCATCGTCGTCCTTCATCATCGTCGTCCTTCATCATCGTCGTCCTTCATCATCGTCGTCCTTCATCATCGTCGTCCTTCATCATCGTCGTCCTTCATCATCGTGGGCCTTCATCATCGTCGTCCTTCATCATCGTGGGCCTTCATCATCGTCGTCCTTCATCATCGTCGTCCTTCATCATCGTGGGCCTTCATCATCGTCGTCCTTCATCATCGTGGGCCTTCATCATCGTCGTCCTTCATCATCGTCGTCCTTCATCATCGTGGGCCTTCATCATCGTCGTCCTTCATCATCGTCGTCCTTCATCATCGTCGTCCTTCATCATCGTGGGCCTTCATCATCGTCGTCCTTCATCATCGTCGTCCTTCATCATCGTGGGCCTTCATCATCGTCGTCCTTCATCATCGTCGTCCTTCATCATCGTGGGCCTTCATCATCGTCGTCCTTCATCATCGTGGGCCTTCATCATCGTGGGCCTTCATCA
This sequence comes from Pleuronectes platessa, assembly GCF_947347685.1. Taxonomy (NCBI): domain Eukaryota; kingdom Metazoa; phylum Chordata; class Actinopteri; order Pleuronectiformes; family Pleuronectidae; genus Pleuronectes; species Pleuronectes platessa. The sequence goes on along the minus strand of NC_070640.1, from coordinate 437,565 downwards.
TCGTCGTCCTTCATCATCGTCGTCCTTCATCATCGTGGGCCTTCATCATCGTTGTCCTTCATCAT